>NC_079441.1:66120490-66232315 GCF_903798145.1 Danio aesculapii
TACTCCCTGATGTCTTTTCACAAACACCATGCATTACAATAGTACTTTTTCATGAGGGTTACTTTATTGAAATATCCTCAAAGTATGATAAATACTGTGACACTTGGTTTTAAAACATTGTTAATGTGATGATGAATGTCTAAAATAGTTAAATTAGCACTTGCAATGTGCTCAAAATGCCTGAAGTTGTTAGTTTGTGTGGTATTAGGTTACTTAAATGGCAACTAATAAACATAGTTTTGTACTCAAGACCTATAAAGTGGTTATAAATGCACGTTTGACCTTGGAATCAAGGGATATTTACCCCCTGCTGTCTTGGTTCACAAACACCATGCATTACTATAGTACTTTTTCATGAGGGTTACTTTATAGAAACATCCTCAAAGTTTGATAAATACTGTTCGTACTGTGACACTTTTGATGATAAAACATTGTTAATGTGTCTAAAATAGTTAGATTAGCACTTGACGTGCTCAAAATGCCTGGAATTGTTAGTTTGAGTCATATTAGTTGACTTAGACTCGCGGATGTTTTGCTGCACAAACACCATACATCAGTATTTTTTCAAGTGGGCTACTTTATCGAAATATTTGATAAATACTGTGACACTTGATTTTAAAACATTACTAATGTGATGATGAATGTCTAAAATAGTTAGATTAGCACTTGCAATGTGCTCAAAATGCCTGAAGTTGTTAGTTTGCGTGGTATTAGGTTACTTAAATGGCAACTAATAAACATAGTTTTGTACTCAAGACCTATAAAGTGGTTATAAATGCACGTTTGACCTGGGAATCGAGGGATATTTACTCCCTGATGTCTTGTTTCACAAACACCATGCATTACTATAGTACTTTTTCATGAGGGTTACTTTATAGAAATATCCTCAAAGTTTGATAAGTACTGTTAGTACTGTGACACTTTTGATGGTAAAATGTTAATGTGTCTAAAATAGTTAGATTAGCACTTGACGTGCTCAAAATGCCAGGAATTGTTAGTTTGTGTCATATTAGCTCACTTAAATGGCAACTAATAAACAATGTTCTTTATTCAATAACTATAAAGTGGTTATAAATGCACGTTTGATCTGGGAGTCGACGGATATTTACTCAATGCGACCTTTCGCTTTCATCATGCTTGGACTTTGTATATAATAGGTCATTCAGTTTGTGCCAATGTTCTTGTCGTTATCGATATCTCTACCCTTTGTCGACTTATCAGCAATGTTGAGCTGCTGGTTTACGGGAGCGCGCTTTTGTCTCTTGCGCGCGCCTCCCGTTCGGTCAAGTGCATCAGGCTGTTATTTCATGAGTGAAGCCCGGAGTCGGTGAAGATGGCGATGTGTGCGGCGCTCCGATGCGTTTCGGCAAACTTTTCAGCAGCATTGCCCCTGCTCGCGAGACCTCCACATATCTGGACCTGCCAAAATTCGCTAAAACCAAACGTTTTCAGGACGCTTTACACGAGCTCGCGGCTTTCGGGAGGTAAAAAAAAACTTTACTGAACTTCACGGTTCCTCAGTTTTACTCACATTTTTTTTTACAAGGTAGCAGGACTGCAGACATTCCTGTTTAATCCTCAGTCTATTTTTGTAGCTTTAATATGCTGGAATGTGTTTGTTAAGTAGTTTTGAGATTAAACTAATGGTTATATTGTAACTTTTGCTTGTTTGTGTTACGTCATGAAGTCTTTGTACATTCCAGTGATTTATTTGCGGATTCGAATGTTCTTACTTCCGTTGAGATGCTTCGAATTTATTCTATTAGATTGTTTTACGTAACATTTCGAATTTTAATTTTGTTTAATGTTTAGTGTTCTTAAAATTCTATAGGTCGATGTCATTTTTGCTGACGCGTGCATCAAACTCCCCACGCTTGACTGGTTTTCACGATTGTCATGAGGCTTTGATTATTTTGAGATTTGAAATAAAATTCCTGCATCTCGTACCTCTATAGTTTGACCAGAGTCTTCTGACTTTGCACATTAAAATCTGTCATTCATTAAAACCTATATCTGTAATATGAAATGTAACTTATGTATCGCCTTTTTTGTGCTCTCTCAACATGCCTCAAGATCAAACATAACGACAGAAGTGTCTTGCATAAAGCCCAGCCATGCTTCAGCATTCAGCCCTGCTCACAATCTGGTTTAAACCTGTATTGTTTCTGCATGGGCTGATGCTTGAATCCGAGTCAGTAGAGGCATTGCCCCTCTGGGAGTCCTCAGCTATGATGGTGTTCATTGGTGTGCCAGACGATTTTTCCTAAGGATTATGAACTCAAAATGTCATTTATATAAAATCATGAAGATTTAGGGACTCTTCTGGTATTCTGATGCTCTGAAGTATTGTCATATTTAAACTTATTTCATTTGAATCCCTTGTTTTATCATGCGAGTAGGGCAGGGCAATATGACAAAATAAATCTCATATGCCTATAGTGATATATAATACGATATATTACCTTTTCTGTAAATTCGATCAATTAATAGTTTATCTATATTGACCACACAGAAAGGATTATTTTCTTTAACAAAGACTCGAATGATATTTCTCATTTTATTTAGAACTTCTGGCCAAATGTTTGAGTAAGCATGTAGAAATGCGTAGTAGATATTAATGAAATAAAGAAAACAATTTATAAAAAACAACAATTCCAGGCCCAACATAAAATATCGCGAAATAAAGTGCAAAAGTAAACATTGTGCTTTCAAAATCGCAACTTTTGCATGATTTTTCACAGTTTTTGCATATTATTCATGTTTCTATTTGCAGCCTCGTAATGATGTGTGATATTACGCTCATATAAATTATGAAAAAGCATTTGCATAAACAATGTACACTCAAAAAGAGACATTTGCTGTTCGTTCAAGCTACTTATTTAAACTGAGCTGAAACAACACAATTCTTGAGCTTTTTTGAGGGAAAACTTAATTGTTTTATGTTCAATCCACTTAAATGTGTAAAAACTAACAAGTCAACTTAATTCCTTCACGTTCTCTCAACACAAATCGATTGTGTGGAACGCAGCATTTTTTACATTGTATTTTACGAAATAAATGATGAAGCATTATGTGAAATCATAGACTTTTTATTTTGTCCATACTATATATATATATATACACACATATAGTCATATTGCACTGCCCTGCATGTGAGTCTAATTTTGTGGGTTTCTTGTACATAAACCCACAGTGGGTGTGCGAGAAACCTGTCTGGAAGTCGTTTTTTTATTTTGCAATTGCCTAGCATGGAGATGACACAGTTCAGCATGTCTTAACTTGATCTTTTCACTGCTACCTTCATCCTCAGTGACAGTGACTGAATGTTCAGTATGAAAATATGAGACGGTCGTTTCAGAATTCAAATCATTTAGGGAAGCTATTGCGGTAAAATAGGCTGATCTGGAAATAATTTATGGAGTTCAAATGGTCAAACTGTCATCAGCCAAGTTAATATTTATGTTATGAGAAAATGTCCTTGAAAGTGTCACGCTTAAAGGGCTTAAAGGAAACGTTCAGTAAAATGGAATTATAAATTGTGTTGACAAAAAGCTCATTTGGATACTTATATAATGAAAAAAAAATGTGTGTGTATATATATATATATATATATATATATATATATATATATATATATATATATATATATATATACAGTTGAAGTCAGAATTATTAGCCCCTCTTAGAATTTTTTTCTTTATTAATCATTTCCCAAATGATGTTTAACAGAGCAAGGAAATTTTCACAGTATGTCTGATAATATTTTTTCTTCTGGAGAAAGTCTTATTTGTTTTATTTCGGCTAGAATAAAAGCAGTTTTAACTTTTTTCATGAACCATTTTAAGGTCAAAATTATTAGCCCCTTTAAGCTAATTTTTTTTCGACTGTCTACAGAATAAACCATCATTACACAATAACTTGCCTAATTACCCTAGCCTGCCTAGTTAACCTAATTAACCTAGTTAAGCCTTTAAATGTCACTTTAAACTGTATAGAAGTGTCTTCAAAAATATCTAGTCAAATATTATGTACTGTCATCATGGCAAAGATAAAATAAATCAGTTATTAGAGATGAGTTATTAAAACTATTATTTTTAGAAATGTGTTGAAAAAAAATTCTCCATTAAACAGAAATTGGGGAAAAAAATAAACAGGGGGGCGAATAATTCAGGGGGACTTTTTGACACAAAAAGTACTAAAAACAAGTAAGTCATGTTTAAGGGATAGTTCACCTAAATATTAAAAATGTCTCACATCCAAAACTTAATTCCTTCTCTTTCTGGAATGCAAAATAAGAAATTTTGAAGAATTCTGCCAGCATTAAGACCTTGATAGTAGGAGAAAAAAATTCTATGGAAGTGAATGACTATTGTTTACCAATGTTCTTCAGAATATTTTATTTTGTATTCACCAAAAGAAAAACTCAAATACAAAATTTTTATTTTTAAATGAACTATCCCTTTTAAGTACGTGCAAATTTGGTTGCATTTAGAAATGCCTTGCCTGTCCCTGCTAGCGGAACCATAAACATAATCAGAAATGACTATGAGAAGAACAGTGTGATCTTCTTTACCACATGATCACATATTTTGCTTGTGGCCTAGGTGGAGTTAGTCAACAGCTAACTGTAAAATGAAACGATCTAATATGCAAGTCTCAAAAGCAACACCATGGCAGAGCCAGCAAAGAAACCAGAGAGAGAGAGAGAGAGAGTGATTGACATGAGCCAGAAGTTTAACAAATAAAGATTGTCAGTTAATTTACAGCTTTATAAATTTATGACAGTGCACTATATATATATATATATATATATATATATATATATATATATATATATATATATATATATATATATATATATATATATATATATAGCTATATATGCTATTATATATATATATATATATATATATAGCTATATATGCTATTAGGACATAATGTGTAAACGGTTGCTTTATCTGGTTAATAGACATGGTTTTTAAACAATTTTTCAGCATTCACTGATTCTGTCAGGTTATAGTCAACAAACTCAGCAGTATTTCACGGGACAGTTCTCCTGAAACTGAAAATTCTATTTCGTTTACTCAAACTTCTCATGTCACAAACCTGTTGGTTCTTCTGTTGAACAAAAAAGAAGACATTTTAAAGAATGCTGGAAACCTGCAAGCATAGACTTCCATAGTATGTGCTTTTTCTACTATTGTAATCAAGTTACAGCTTTTCAGCTTTCTTCAAAATATCTTCTTTTGGGTTTAGCAGAATAAAGAAACTCATGAAAGCTTTGGAACAAGTTGAGTGAGAATAAATAGTAAGCTTTACATTTTGGGTGAACTATCCCTTTAAACAGGAGCAATATTTATGAGACTGGTGGCAGACAATTACGCTTATCAACCACAAGGGGGAGCAACGAGCAAAAAAAGTTACATAGTGTTACTTTAAAGTTTGCATGAATTCCAAATGTACAGTGTTTATTTTACTAGCTCACATTGTTACTCTTAAAGTGAACAATTCATCTGTGCACATTAAAAAAAAAACTTATTTGGTAATCTAAAATCATAATCAGACCATTTGCTTTCACTCTGAAATGTCAGGCCTTCTCTGATGACATCAGTTTTACGGATTGGGTGAAATATGCTTAGCCACGCCCCTCCAATGATAAGTTTGCTGCAAGTGAAAGATGAAAGGAGGAGCAAATATAAAACCCTGGCTCCTACTCTACATTCTGTTTCAGTTGGGAATACGACACCATACTGGAATAAATGTTTTCAGCAACTTTTGGTTCACACTGGCTGTGTTCGAAATCACCTACTATTCAGTAGGTACTACATTTGAATTTGAATTTACCACTCGGGGCGTTAAAAAAGTATGTTCTATATAGTATTAATGTGAGTAGTATGAATGGAACTCGGACATACTACATCCGCCATTTTGTCATGATCACATGACCTACCCGCATCAGTTGCGTCGATTCACTCCCATTCATGAATTCTCTCACGGTGCATCATGGGATAGCGCAGCGTGCATCGGATGTGCACTTCAGAATCTCGCCGGAAAAGTAGGTCATCCGGGTTGTTCTCGCATACTGTTTTTCAAATTCTATGAATTCGGACATACTACTCTGCTTGCATACTATTTTTAGCGTACTAGATAGTATGGAAATATGAGATTTGGGACGCAGCCACTGTCTTTAAAGGCATCTGTCGGGCTCACGTTAGAGGAAGAATTAGCATGTACAATTGATATTAGTGAAAGAGAGCTCTCTGATTGGCTGTTCAGCTATGAATCAGAACAAGAACTAAACAAAGAAACTAAACAAATGATGCAAGTGTTATGGGAAGCAGACGGACAAAGGAGGTGAGTGAATTATCAACGATGTTTATTTAACAACAACTGAGCACACAAGGAGAACGGAGGAGAAGTGAGTGGAGTCTGGTTGTTCGGGTGATCCTTGGTGGCAGGCTGGATGACTGATACAGAGGGAGACCGAATGCACACACCAGAGGGCTTGCGGGGAAGACAGACTGATGACAAACACAAGGCAGACAGGACACCGGGAACACTGGACAAACTAGGAGAGACAAAGAGCAGATAAGTACAATATACTGAGGTTGAAATGCTAGTGATTACCAGGAGGTGTTTCACTCAGAGTCCGCTTCGTAGGAACGAGACCGGACACTGAGTGAAGTGAGGTGTGTGCTTATATAGTGACTAAGTGATTGGGTGCAGCTGTGTGTGGTTAATACTCAGGTGATGGTGATCTTTGCGTGATGCTGGTGGAAGAGCCTGGCCAATCCGTGACATTACCCCCCTCCCCAGGGCCCGCTCCTGAGGGCCTATACCTCCGACGCCGTGGTGGTCTACCACGTCCACGAGGTGCTGGAAACTCGGGGTGATTGGAGTGGAACTCTTCCATAAGTGCAGGATCTAATATATCTGATCTGGGGACCCAAGATCTCTCCTCCGGACCGTATCCCTCCCAGTCGACAAGATATTCCAGCTGACCACCACGACGTCGGGACCGTAGAAGGTCCTTGATCTTGTAAATGGATCCGACTTCCGACATCAGTGGGGGAGGAGGTTCCTCTTCATGGCCAGGCTCTGTGGAAGGAATCAGAGGGTCGTGAAAGGGTTTAAGGAGTGAAACATGGAATGTGGGGTGGATCCTATATTGTGGTGGTAACTGTAACTTAAATGTGACGGGGTTGACCTGCTCCAGGATGGTGAAGGGACCAACAAATCTGGGACTAAGTTTTCGGGAGGGCAGTCGCAAGCGGATGTCTCTGGTGGAGAGCCAAACTTTCTGCCCCGGCGCATAGCTTGGACCTGGGATCCTCCTCTTGTCGGAGACCTCCTTGGCTCTGCGAACTGCCCTCTGGAGATGGTGATGAGCATCGTCCCAGACTCTCTCGCTCTCCCGGAACCAGTAATCCACTGCGGGGACATCAGAAGGTTCGCCATCCCAGGGAAAGAGTGGAGGTTGGAAGCCCAGAATACACTGGAATGGCGTAAGTCCGGTGGTAGGTTGCCGCAGGGAATTCTGGGCGTATTCCGCCCAGCCCAGAAACTGGCTCCAGGAGTTTTGATGACCGTGACAGAATGTTCTGAGGAACCGCCCCATTTCTTGGATTTTCCTCTCTGTCTGGCCGTTGGTCTGTGGATGATAGCCAGACGAGAGGCTGACGGTCACACCTAGGAGTCTGAAGAAGGCTTTCCATAGTCTGGAGATGAACTGGGGTCCTCTGTCCGAGACTATGTCCTCAGGCAATCCAAAGCATCGGAAGACATGGTTGAATAGGGTTTCTGCGGTTTCCAGGGCTGTGGGCAGACCCTTCAAGGGAATCAGACGGCAGAATTTGGAAAATCGATCGACAATGACTAAAATGCAGGTATTACCTTCAGATGATGGGAGATCTGTCATGAAGTCAACTCCTAGGTGTGACCAGGGGCGGTTTGGGATGGGCAAGGGATGGAGTTTACCTGCAGGTAGATGGCGAGGACTCTTCGACATAGCGCACTCTCTACAGCCTTGTACGTATCTCCTCACATCCCTCGCCATGTGCGGCCACCAAAAGCGTTGGGATAGCAGCGAGAGGGTGTTGTTGGTCCCGGGATGTCCTGTGCCCAAAGATGTATGGGTGGAATGGATCAGATCTACCCGTTGGTTTTCAGGAATGAAGCGACGATTGGGGGGACAGCCCGGCGGAGTCCTGGATTCGGGAGTGGCGACGACTGTAGGAGCGGACCAGGTGATGGGACAGACCGTGATCTGTTCTGGGAGGATTCTGGCTGGGGTCTCCATGAGTTCCGGCTGATCATAAATACGGGACAGTGCGTCCGCTCGGATGTTCTTTGACCCAGGTCGGTAAGATATTGAGAATTGGAATCGGGAGAAGAACAGGGACCATCGGGCCTGACGAGGACAGAGTCTTTTGGCTTCTTTGAGGTACTGGAGGTTCTTATGGTCTGTAATCACCTGGAAAGGATGTTTTGCTCCCTCCAGCCAGTGTCGCCATTCTTCCAGGGCAAGCTTGATAGCTAATAGCTCCCGATTTCCGATGTCATAGTTTCTCTCCGCCGGGCTGAGCTTCTTTGAGAAATAGGCGCATGGATGGAGTAATGCTGGTGTACCTTGATGTTGTGACAGGATGGCTCCAACTCCAGTTGTCGAGGCATCTACCTCGACCACGAACGGGATTTCAGGATCTGGGTGAGTCAGGAGTGGAGCTTGAGTGAATGATTGTTTGAGGGTTTGGAAGGCTGCATCGGCTTCGGGAGGCCAGGAGAGTTTCTTGGGGTGATTTTTGAGTAGGTTGGTCAGCGGAGCGGTAATGAGACTGTAGTTGTGGATGAATCGTCTATAGAAATTGGCAAACCCTAGAAATCGTTGGAGTTCTTTAATAGTTGTTGGTTGTGGCCAGGAGACAACGGCAGTGACCTTCCCCTCGTCCATGCGAACCCCTTTCTGATCAATAATGTACCCCAAGAACTGAACAGATGGTAGGTGGAAGGAGCATTTTTCAGCCTTGAGGTACAATTGATGGTCTCTGAGGGTTTGTAGGACCTCCGCAACGTGGTGGCGGTGTTCGGCCTCACTCCGGGAGTAAATCAGGATGTCATCAATGTAGACTATGACGGAGATATGGAGGAACTCCCGGAGGACTTCGTGAATGAAGTTCTGGAATACGGAGGGGGCGTTGACCAGACCATAGGGCATGACCAGGTATTCGTAGTGCCCTGTAGGGGTCACAAACGCAGTCTTCCACTCGTCCCCCTCACGTATTCTGACCAGATTGTAGGCGCTGCGGAGGTCCAACTTCGTGAATATCTTGGCGGATCGGAGTTGTTCCAGGGCCGCAGGGACGAGAGGAAGGGGATACCGGAACTTAATTGTTCCTTGATTCAGAACTCGGTAATCGATACAAGGACGCAGCCCTCCATCCTTCTTGGCCACAAAGAAAAAGCTTGAGGCAGCGGGTGACGTGGACTGGCGGATATACCCCTGACTCAGTGCTTCCTGAATATACTCCTCCATGGCCTTAGTTTCCGGAAGGGACAACGGATAGATCCTACCTTTGGGCATAGGAGCGTCTGGCAGCAGGTCTATGGCGCAGTCCCATGGCCGATGTGGAGGTAGCTGGGAAGCTCTCTTGGGGCAAAAAACGTCTTCATATGTGGAGTAAATCTTCGGGATTTGAATGGATTGTTTATTGACTGGACTTTCGACAGACGTGACATAGATGGTAAGTGGTTTCTGAAGTTGAACAGGTAGGTCGGGAAAACATCTGGTTTTGCAGTCTTCACCCCATTTCTTTATTTCTCCTGTGCCCCAAGAGAGGATGGGATCGTGCTTCACCAGCCACGGGCGCCCTAGAATGATGTCCATGGATGCACCCTCCAGAACCAGAAATTGGATCTCCTCCTTGTGGAGCAATCCCACTTGGAGATAGATAGGTTCACATTTGCGATGGATACGTGCCTGGGAACGGATTGCGTTGGTTATGGGTTGGATCTGGTAGACGTGCGTCGAGGCTTCGGTGTTAAGATGGAGCTGGCGACAGAGGGCGTACGAGATGAAATTTCCAGCTGACCCAGAGTCGATGAGGGCCGTGACTGAAACAGATACAGAAGGGGTAGTTAACTGGACATCGGTGGTGAGAGGATGCATTTTTTCAATAGGGGAACTGAATACACTCACCAAGGGACTTGCTGGACGAATGGGACAGTCCAGCCTGACATGTCCTTCGGCACCACAGTACATACATAGACCCCGGGTCAGCCTCCTCTGTCGCTCAGTGATGGTGAGTCTACCAGATTCCACGATCATTGGTTCAGGTTCTGGAGGGACTGCTGGCTCTGGCGAACGGAGGAGTGCTTGGGGAACAGGTGGAAGATCGTGCTGGTTTACCCTCAGACGATCGGAACAGCGGAGGGATAGTTGGATGAATTTCTCCAACCCCAAGGTATCGTCGAGGGCTGCTAGCTGTAGTCGGAGGCTGGGCTCCAGTCCGAGCCGGTAGGTGGTGAGGAGAGATCGCTCATTCCATCCGCTAGCAGCAGCCAGAGTACGGAACCGGAGCGCATAATCCTGAGTGGACATGGCTCCCTGTTTGAGATGGTATAACTGTTCTCCAGCTGCTACTTCTGCATCTGCGCGACCAAAAACCTCCTTAAAGTACTTGGTGAATGCTTGAATGGAGCTGGTTACCGGCCCAGACTGTTGCCAAATGGTTTCTGCCCACCGAAGAGCCGATCCAGAGAGAAGGGAGATGATGAATGCGATTTTGGACCGATCTGTGGGATATAACTCAGGTTGCATGGTGAATATGAGAGAACATTGCAAGAGAAATCCATTGCACTCCTCCGCCCCGCCAGAGTAGGGCGCTGGTCGAGCCATGGGACTGGATGAGTGGGTGGACGGTGAAGAAGTGCTCGGTGCTGGTGGTGCTTCGGGAAGTGGAGTAGATGGTAATAAAACTCTCTTCAATGAGTCCACCAACTCTTGAATGGGATCGTGAGTGCTCATGCTGTTGATTGTAAAGGTCCGGTCTTCTGTTATGGGAAGCAGACGGACAAAGGAGGTGAGTGAATTATCAACGATGTTTATTTAACAACAACTGAGCACACAAGGAGAACGGAGGAGAAGTGAGTGGAGTCTGGTTGTTCGGGTGATCCTTGGTGGCAGGCTGGATGACTGATACAGAGGGAGACCGAATGCACACACCAGAGGGCTTGCGGGGAAGACAGACTGATGACAAACACAAGGCAGACAGGACACCGGGAACACTGGACAAACTAGGAGAGACAAAGAGCAGATAAGTACAATATACTGAGGTTGAAATGCTAGTGATTACCAGGAGGTGTTTCACTCAGAGTCCGCTTCGTAGGAACGAGACCGGACACTGAGTGAAGTGAGGTGTGTGCTTATATAGTGACTAAGTGATTGGGTGCAGCTGTGTGTGGTTAATACTCAGGTGATGGTGATCTTTGCGTGATGCTGGTGGAAGAGCCTGGCCAATCCGTGACAGCAAGTCAGGATGGAACACAAAGAAAAGATACTGCCACCTGCAGGTATGGAAAGGTAAATCCTCTCACAGAGGTGAAAAATTTACATTATAGGTTCAGTCAGCTGCTTGTTGGGACCTGACATGGATCAGGCATCAGTTTTCATAGCCGTTAGTTCTTTGACATTCATTCATTCATTTTCTTTTCGGCTTAATCCCTTCATTAATTTGGGGTCGCCACAGTGGAATGAACCGCCAACTTATCCAGCATTTGTTTTACGCAGCAGATGCCCTTCTAGCTGCAACCCATCACTGGGAAACACATGCACACTTATTCACACTCGTACACTACGGACAATTTAGCCTACCCAATTCACCTGTACCGCATGTCTTTGGACTGTGGGGGAAACTGGAGCACCCGGAGGAAACCCACGCGAGTGCAGGGAGAACATGCAAACTCCACACAGAAACGCCAACTGATCCAGCGGAGGCTTGAACCAGCGACCTTCTTGCTGTGAGGCGACAGCACTACCTACTAAGCCCCTGCGTCGCCCTAGTTCTTTGACATTAGCTTGGAAAAAGTTTAGTTAGCAAAACATAATGTTAGAGGTTTGAAAGTCTATTTTTCTAAGTGATTTTATTCTTCTTTTTTCTTTTTGTGTTGTAGAGTGCTTTAGAAAGAAAAACATGAAGGGTTTATAACAATATAAAAACAGTGCTGTTTTTTTATCCAATATGAATACTTTTAAATCTGTTGACAAAAAACTTAATGTTCAAATAACCCCCCCCCCCCCCCTACCCCCCCCCCCCCCCAAAAAAAAAAAAATATATATATATATATATATATATCATTTCAAAAGCTCACCAACTAAAATGACATGAAAATGATTAAATAATAAAATAGTAGTATATAGAAAAATAACATTAGATGAATTAGCTAAGTTTTGTTTTTAGTGTTTTTTTTATCATGCTCATTTATTAAAATGTTGATTTGTACTTACAGCTCTCAAGTTTACAGACAAACACGAATGGGTGCGAGTGGAGGGCAGCGTGGGCACAGTTGGCATCAGCAACTTTGCTCAGGTTTGGATGTTAAACAATGTCACATCAGTGTCACAATGTCACATTTTACTACTGAAAGTATATATATATATATATATATATATATATATATATATATATATATATATATATATATATATATATATATATATATAAATATATATACATATTTACATATATATATATATATATACATATTTACATATATATATATATATATATATATATATATATATATATATATATATATATATATATATATATATATATATATATACACACATATTTACATATACAAGATGCTAACTCTTTATATTTCTTTATGAACGGGTTTCTTTGAAAATCTCAACTCTGAGCTCTGAATCTTTGAAACAGGGTTCAACATTTTTGAAAGTAATACCATTGTCATCTCTGTGTACTACAAAATCATGGATACTTTAGAACCAGAACAACAGTAATGGCCCACAGAAACGCATGTGCACAGGCATAGTGTGTTTCTCCACAACGGCTCATTGCCATCTACTGGCCTGGCATGCATATTACAGTTTTTTTTGTCCTTTGTTGCTGATGTGTGTTAATAGAATTGTTTTGGCAGTGTTGTATTATGTATGAACAATCTATTCTTGAATTTTTATGTAGTGAAAAGCAATAAAATAAAAAGTTAATGATCCAAAATTTTATACAATAGATTATATTAAACGCAAATACAAATTATGATAAATGAATAATTAATATTTTGTTAAAATAACTAAGTACTTAAATATTTTCTGAATAATATTTTGACCAATTTATATGAATCGTTGTACAGTAATAATCTGTGTGTTTATAATAAGTCACTACAGATGTCTTTTAGATTTTATATTGAGGTTCCACATGAGGATGATCATATTTGGGGTCAGTGGCATGTAAAACACATCAAATAATATATATTTAATTTAAAATATAATCTATATTAATATTATAAATACTATAAAATATTACATATTTTACTCTCTTAATTTACTTTAAAAATAAAACAAATCAATGTGATGAAAAGAGGCTGAAACAATCTGAATATTATTAGTTTAAATTATTGCAATTTTTTTTAGGGTATTCTGAAACGTAGTTTGGCATGAGTAATCATGTACAAATCGTTTGTATTTACGTAATATATGTGCATGCACCCACATACATGTTTGTATACTTTAAATATTTGCATATATATATATATATATATGTGTGTGTGTGTGTATGGCGACGTAATGGCGCAGTGGGTAGCGCTGTCGCCTCAGCAAGAAGGTCGCTGGTTCGGGCCACGGCTGGGTCAGTTGGCATTTCTGTGTGGAGTTTGCATGTTCTCCCTGTGTTTGCGTGGGTTTCCTGCGGGTAGTCAGGTTTCTCCCATAATTCCAAAGACATGCGCTATAGGTGAATTGGGTGAGCTAAAATTGGTCGTATATGTTACTGCGTAAAACATATGCTGGATAAGTTGGCGGTTAATTCCGCTGTGGTGACCCCAGATTAACAAAGGGACTGAGCCGAAAAGAAAATGAATGAATGAATATATATATGTGTATATTTATATATATTTATACACACACACACACACACAAATGTGGATGTATGTACTAGGATACTAGGACCCACAAATAAGCACACAAAAAAAAACATTTTAATTGACAATATTTATTTGTGCATACTGTATATATAAATATATGCATGACTATATTGTATATTTATTTATTTATATATATATATATATATATATATATATATATATATATATATATATATATATATATATATATATATATATATATATATATATAGGAGAATATATATATATATATATATATATATATATATACAATGCAATTTATATACAGTAGTCATTTGACAGCAATAATGTATATACAAAAAACAAATATACACAGTACACAAAATTATTATGTAAAACCTTTTATTTTGTATGCGATTAGTCACGATTAACCTCTGTTTATTCACCATAGGAAGCGTTAGGTGATGTTGTGTACTGTGGGCTTCCAGAAGTGGGAACAAAGCTTGATCAAATGGGTGAGAATTGATTTCTTCATCTTACGCCTTTCAACTGTTTTTGCACAAAAAATATGAAACGAATTTCTGTTCACAGAGGAGTTTGGGGCTTTAGAAAGTGTCAAAGCTGCTAGCGAGTTGTATTCTCCATTGACCGGAGAAGTGACCGCAATCAACACAGAGCTGACAGAAACCCCGGACTAGTAAATACAGCCTGCTATGAAGGCGGTGAGTGGAAGTGCTACCACAAAATAGCGTATACCACAAAATACTGTAATGACAATATAATACATAACGTGCAATCCTCCCTCTTCCAGGCTGGTTAATTAAAATGACCATAGAGAAACCTGCAGAACTTGACGAACTCATGGATGAAGCTGCTTATGAAAAATTCATCAAATCGCTCGATTCGTAATTTGTTTTTATTATCGATGATGAAGCCTTTAAGATGGCTGCTTTAGAAACCTGATGGTAGGACGAGTATTAATACGATTCTTTCCAATCTATTTATTTTGATTTTTGTAATTGTTTTTTTCTCTCTCCACCAAAATAATCTTTTGTAATGTGTGCTGTAGATTCACAGACATTTGCAGTCAAAAGCCAAACATTTCTAAGGGCTTTTGGGGACAGTTTGAGGTGCTTTAAATGGACTCAAACAAAGAGAGGGCTGGCTCTGCTGATTGTCCTAAATATACATATATATATATATATATTTTAGTTATTATTTGTCGATATTAATAATGTGTGTGAGGCTGAAGTAACATGACATGCAATAAAAACAACAATGTAACATTTTGAGTCGTAGTTTGCCTCTGCTTTATGGTGCCCTTTGCTCGCTTTCATATTCAGATTGTCACTAAGTTACTTATTCTTGTCAAGTTTAATAATTAATAATCCTTAATTGGTTTAACAAATGAATGCGCAGTACTGCTTTGTGTGAGAGTATATTATGGAGCCAGATCAGTCTCTAAAATAATACATTTACAAAATTAAATTCATACATGCACAGCACAATTCACATTTACAAAATCCAATTTGTACATGTGTAAACGCAATTTGTGAATTCACTTGTAAAAATCATTTTCACCAAATGAATTGGATTTGCGTATTTGTGAATTATGGTTTGGCCAATAGACGATGCCATTGTCCATCGCCGATGGCCGATAGACACCACGATGCGATCATCGCGATCCTCCGCCCTGCCCCCGTCGCAAATGCGCTCACGAAAAATGCACACTTAGGCCCCGTTTACACTAATACATCTTAGTTTTAAAATGGGATTTTAGAACGAAAACGATCCACATCCACTCTGGTGTTTCACCTAGCATTTCTGAACAGCCCTCCATCCACACTATACCCCTGAAAACGCACATCACATGACCACACACTGATACAGACACACACTGTCATGCGCTCGAGACAGCGGATCCAGTCAGTCAGCGGGTCAGTACACTGCTTCAATCTTTCGCTTTCATGCTTGTACGTAGTCATTTTAGCGAAAACCTCAGATACTGTTGGTTGTGCACCTTTTTTCACCAACCAAGTTTGTGGACGCCAATATAATGACACAGATCACTCTGCCTATTCATGCCAGAGTCCCGCAGAAAAAGTGATTGACAGGTGGTAATTTGTGTGTAACTTATCTTTATTTATTTATGATTTGTTTATGGGTAAAACAAAGACCATGCGGGTCAGGTAGTTGAAATGGTAGGCTACAAATAATTAATTCGTTATGAATTAATTAATTATTCGTAAATAATTAATTCACCGCCACCTACAACGACGATGCCATCGTCCATCGCAGTGTTTTACATTAAACATCGTACGATGCCAAAATGGTCGACGTTGCCCAACCCTATTATGAATCGTGTTTTAAACTTACGAATTGGATTTGCATATTTATGAATCGTGTTTTAAACTTACGAATTGGATTTGCATATTTAAGAATCGTGTTTTGAACTTACGAATTGGATTTGCATATTTAAGAATCGTGTTTTGAACATACAAATTGGATTTGCATATTTATAAATCGTGTTTTGAACTTACGAATTGGATTTGCATATTTATGAATCGTGTTTTGAACTTACGAATTGGATTTGCATATTTATGAATCGTGTTTTGAACTTACGAATTGGTTTTGCATATTTAAGAATCGTGTTTTGAACATACGAATTGGATTTGCATATTTATGAATCGTGTTTTGAACTTACAAATTGGATTTGCATATTTAAGAATCGTGTTTTGAACTTACGAATTGGATTTGCATATTTAAGAATCGTGTTTTGAACTTACGAATTGGATTTGCATATTTAAGAATCGTGTTTTGAACTTACGAATTGGATTTGCATATTTAAGAATCGTGTTTTGAACTTACGAATTGGATTTGCATATTTAAGAATCGTGTTTTGAACTTACAAATTGGATTTGCATATTTATGAATCGTGTTTTGAACTTACGAATTGGATTTGCATATTTAAGAATCGTGTTTTGAACTTACGAATTGGATTTGCATATTTAAGAATCGTGTTTTGAACTTACGAATTGGATTTGCATATTTAAGAATCGAGTTTTGATCTTACGAATTGGATTTGCATATTTATGAATCAAGTTTTAAACTTACGAATTGGATTTGCATATTTAAGAATCGTGTTTTGAACTTACAAATTGGATTTGCATATTTAAGAATCGTGTTTTGATCTTACGAATTGGATTTGCATATTTATGAATCGTGTTTTGATCTTATGAATTGGATTGATGTAATTTTGAATCAAATTTATGAATTGAATTTGCATCTTTTTTAAATAGTTTTTTATATTTACAAATTTTGTATTTAAATGTATGAATTGGATTTGTGTAGTTTTGAATCGTGTTTTGAACTTAGAAATTGAATTCTGGAAATGTGAATTGTGTTGTGGATGTGTGATTTTTATTTTGTAAATGCATTATTTTTGACACTGATCTGGCTCCATAATATTTACTTCCATCAATAATAACCAAATAATCTGCTGAAACATCTGTTTAAATATTTTGGGGTATGGCAGCACGATACTGGAAAAAATTTACATTGCGATGTTTTATCTTTATGCGATATATATTGTGATATACTGTATCTATACAATTTGACCAAATGATTGAATAGCACTATTTAGAAAGGATTTATAGTCACACTTTATTTTAAGGTTCAATTCTTGCTATTAGCAAACCATTACCTATGACTAGGCCCACACGGAATCTGAGCACACAGAATTCAGCAGATTTTTAGCCCATCATTGATTCTGTTTATTTACTTGAGTAAATGTGTGTACATTTATATTTATTCAGTTTTTAAACTAATTACAGTAATAATATTGACTAATATGAAAATATTCATATGATTTATGTACAATGCAGTTTGTACAGTAATATTTTCTGTCTTTTAGTAGAGATATTATATGAGAGATGTGGTTTGTTTACCAAATAAAGTGGATCTAAATGGATTTGCATTGTAAACATTAAATAAAAGTTAAAAAGGTATTATTTATTAATATATTAGGTTTTTAGTTATGATACTCCCAAAATCATTCCGCATAATTCCACAGATTTTTAACAAAATTCTCAGCAGAAATAGCAAAAATGTCTGCTGATTCCGCCTGGTCCTACCTATGACTTTTGCTTCAATAATTTCATAATTTGCTCCTTAATAGATATGAAGGTAGTTTAGGTATTGGGTTAGGGATGTGGAATAAGATCATGCAGATTATGTTCTTTATAAGTACTAATAAGCAACCAGTATCTCAATAACACGTACTGTATGCTAATAAGCAATAATGAGAATTGGTCCCTAAAGTGTTATCAAATGTGTTCATTTTGATTGATTGGGATGATTCTGTAGGGCAGTGAATCATGCATAAAATGTAATAAACTTCTAGCAGATTAATGCAATAAAGCAAAGATAAACGTGAAATAAATATTGCATGCTTTATGGTTTTGTATATATATATATATCTATGCGATGTGACTACTGTGGATGTGTACATTCCGATATTGATGCTGAATCGATATATTGTGCAGCCCTAATTTGGGGTCTGTAAGATTTTGTTTACCTTTATTTAGTAACTTAGGACGTTTTACAAAGGCTGTTTTATTTTATTAATAATACAGTATTATTGTGATGTATTGTACAATGTATTATACGGCGCTCTGGAATACTTGATTCTGATTGGTCGACATTCCAAGGTATGTTATTCCTAGATAAAATCTACAAAATGAAAGCAGGAAGTTAAGCTTTTTTTGCCCTGCAACTGATGATCAACAGCAAAAATGTTAAATATTTCCTCTTCTTAACAGAGAAAATCACCAACAATCAATAATTCATGATTATTTGGTGTCATTGCCAGTGTTGGGGGTAACGCATTACACGTAATTCAAGTTACGTAATAATTTTACTTTTCTAGCAATGAGTAAAGTAACACATTACTTTTAAAAAATAGGTAATAATATTTGAGTTACTTTTCAGATTAGTTAATTTGCTTTTAATTTGCTGAATTAAAAATAGTGTAATCCTGTTGAATAACACTCAATGAGAGAGAAACCAAAATGGCAGAGCCTTACATTTTCGTGATGGAGGTATTCTAACTATTTTGAACTCATGAAAGAAAAGAGGATTGTGTCAATGGACTGTGATTTTACTGAGCTAAGAAGAGAAAAATACAAAAATAGCAAACACATTGCTTTACACTTTCATTAATCTGTAAATACGACATGTGTAGCGTCAGGAAGTTCTCAGAACTGTAGGTTATACAGTGTGTTGTTAAATGCAGAGCTCCTCTGTATAAAATAAAAAGAAAAGAAAAATACCCTGAAAGTTCTGAAAGAGGTCAAGCCTCAGGCAGATATGAAAAAGTAACTCAAAAGTAAGGTAACCCATTACTTTCCATTAAAAGTAACTAGTTACTTTTTTGAGGAGTACTCAATATTGTAATGCATTACTTTATAAAGTAAATTTCCCCAACACTGGTCATGGTTTTGCAATCAAAAAATGTCATTAAAATGGAAGTCAATGGGGCAAAAACAGCCCCAAACATAACAAAAGGGGAGTCAATTTGCCAAGAGTGTATTGTTGAAGCACTTTCCCAAAATATGTACCAAACTAAGATTTGTCATCAAAAATCATTCCATTTCCCCAAAAACAGAGACATTTCTTGCCAAATTAAGACTCAAAATCACCCCAGAGAGGATGAAAACATCCCCAACAGCACAAAAGGATTAATAACATTAGCTACATGCTAACATTTACACAACTTTTAATGAATGTTAAAGAATTGTATATGGGTGACACGGTGGCTCAGTGGTTAGAACTGTCGCCTCACACCAAGAAGGTTGCTGGTATGAGTCCCGGCTCAGCAAGTTGGCATTTCTGGGTGGAGTTTGCATGTTCTCCCGGTGTTGGCGTGGGTTACCTCCGGGTGTTCCGCTTTCCCCCCCTAGTCCAAACACATGCGCTAAAAGTGAATTGAATAAACTAAATTGCTCGTTGTGTATGAGTGTATGTGTGTGAATGAGTATGTATGGGTGTTTCCCAATACTGTGTTGCGGCTGGAAGGGCATCCGCTGCATAAAACATATGCTGGAATAGTTGGTGGTTCATTCCGCTGTGGCGACCTCTGAAATAGAGACTAAGCTGAAGGAAAATGAATGAATGTGAACTGTCTGAGAACTCATCCTGTTAGCGTGGAATTTCTTTCAAAATAAAATCATACTGAACTACAATTTGTCATTATTACCAGAATATATTTATGTTTCGGATACTGCAACAAAAATCATTTGAGACAGTGTTTTTGTACAGTTTTTTTTTTTTGTTTTAATAGTCTTTAGATTTGCACAGTATGGAGTTTTTGTATGTCTCTTGATGCTGAAAAGGAAGAACACACACACGTGCAGAAGGGAACCATGGCCATCTCAGAACAGAACACCTTGACCTTTGCCCTTAGATTAAAGCACTGATGAGTTTCTGTGTTCTAGCGATCAATGATTAATGAAGGCTGATCATAGTATCTTTTTCCCTCAAGAAAATCCCAAACTGGGTTAAAGTATTCACATCTCATTTACATTTGTTAGGAAATGTTAAGTAGTTTAGCCAATATGACATGTTTATAATGCTAAAACGATTTTAATCATACATACAGATTATAGTCGTTCTTATTTTGTCCTCACATACTGAATTGAATGTTTTAACAAAATATAGTTATCTATTCTTGGATCTTATAGTGAAATGCTAGAAAAAAATAGATGAAATAAACATGTAAGCAAATACTTGGATCTCAATATCTCCAAATAGTATTTTTAAACTAATTTACAATCATTTTTACAGTAATAATTGATGCCTTTTACATTTTAGGATAAGGGTCCATTGCACCACGGTGACCATATAAAGGGTCTTATGAAACTGCTCTTTGATAATTCATATGAAATAATTATTATAAAGTTATTCAACCCTATACTATAGTAAAGTATTTGAAATAATCTGTTGTAGTAATTCTATAGTGAATATGGTAACGAAACAACTAGTAATGCATGGCCAATACTATATGATATATTATACTACAATACACTCAGTTTACTGTAGTAAAAACTAAAGAATACTGCAGTTTTTGTTTCAGTTCACTATAGTTGCTTTAGCATTCATTAAAAAAATGTTGTAAATATTATAAAGTATACTTTGCTACAGTATGGCTCAATAAATACTATGAAATACTATGGTATTGTTTCATGAGGGGAAGTAACTTTATAAGCAATGCTGATAAATCACGTGGAATTCTGCATAACACGTCTTACAGCGCCCACTGGTGATCGATTTTTAATCACGTCCATCAAAATGATAATAATAATAACATATATAGGTCTGTGTATACCCAGGGGCAGACTAAGTGATTTGGGGGCCCTAGCATTGAAACTCAAAACATACTCTTTCTCTATAGATATTTTTATCTGTATATTTGATTTTTTTTTGTAAATAAACTGCATATTAAAATATATATTTTAAGTGGAAATGTATCTTCTTAATGTAAAATTATGATTTAATAATAATTAATAATTCATTTTCTTTTCAGCTTAGTCCCTTTATTAATCAGGGGTCACCGCCAACTTATCCAGCACATGTTCTATGCAGCGGATGCCCTTCCAGCTGCAACCCAGTACTGGCCCCTACTGAAAAAAACAGCTTAAACCAGCCTAGGCTGGTTGGCTGGTTTTAGCTGATTGACCAGCCTGGTTTTGGTCATTTCTATGCTGATTTCCAGCCATTTCCAGCCTGGTCTCAGCTGGTCAGGCTGGACAATGACCAGCTAAAACCAGCTTGACCAGCCTAGCTAGGCTGGGAGCCCAGCCAAAACCAGCTATGTCCAGCTTAAACCAGGCGGGTCAAAATGGTTTTAGCTGGTCATTTTCCAGCCTAACCAGCTAAGACCAGGCTGGAAAAGGCTGGAAACCAGCCTGGAAATGGCCAAAACCCCTCTAAAACCAGGCTGGTCAACCAGCTAAAACCAGCGACCAGCCTGACACACACACACACACACACACTACGGCCAATTTAGCTTACCCAGTTCACCTATAACCAGCGACCTTCTTGCTGTGAGGCGACAGCACTACCCACTGCAATACTGTGCTGCCCTAATGTAAAATTAAATACAATTTAGTAGATTTTAAGTTTTTAATATTCGCATGTGCAGTACGGAAGGAACATTTCACTATTCATCAGGGTCCCCGATATTAAAAAAGTAAAAACGTTAAAATCTTAATGATTAGACAGGTTATAGACAGATTTAACAACATATGATACAAAATTTATAAAAAGAGCTATATGATTAATACAGGCTTCTTGGAATTGGTCGAGGCCCCCTAATAACCAGGGGCCCTAAGCGGCTGCTTACCTCACTTATTGATTAAGTCCGCCCCTGTCTATCTATCTATCTATCTATCTATCTATCTATCTATCTATCTATCTATCTATCTATCTATCTATCTATCTATCTATCTATCTGTCTATCTGTCTGTCTGTCTGTCTGTCTGCCTGTCATAAAGTATTAGCATCTATATCATAAAGCAATAGCATGTTGAATTTACTTTAACTTAGTGAAGGTAAATACACCACCAACAAACCAATTTACTTGTCATTTAAAAGAAAAACCTACAATGTGTCTATCCCAATGTTAACGTTATCTGTAGCCAATAAATAAAGCAAACAGAATTACTTCAGCTGGTTTTGACCTGAATGTCTAACTCTTATCAGCTATATCCCTTGACAATTTTGAAAATGTATTATGCCTAGTTTGTTAACTATTTGGTCCTTTGTATTCTGATTACATTGAACAATTTGTGATGGATTTTGTGCATTACAAAAGATAGCTGTATTTTCGGCACGCCTTGACTGAACTGCTGCTTGTCGAACTTTTAATTTGCCTCTCTCCACGTGTTGATTTGTCGCCACAAAACCGGCTTCACACTTCCGGTAAACTGGCGCTTCGGTCAACGCCATTGGCCGTTTTCTTCACTTCCCATAAAACCCTGCGTTGTCACTTCCTTTTCCTTTTCAGCCATTTTCCGCTAAGGACGGTATGTGCATTTATTCAGGCTAAACATGCTGTTTATCCGCATTAATCCTTAGTTCACCGTTGTCTTACATAAATTTAAACAATCAATCTTGAATGTGTTCTTTGTTTTATACCTGTAATGGGCTGTATTGTTGGGTTTGCATCTTGTTGAGAGAAAATAAACGATTATTTTTTTTCTGACACCGAACACTGGCAGGAGTCAGTTCATGTTTGGATGTGTATTTCCAACATGTTGACGCTTTTACTCAGCAAGTCTGTGTATTTGTACATAAGCAGCAAGTGTAGAATTAAGAAAATGAATTGCCGCTTATTTTCTGCCGGTTTTTTTGCATTGCTAGCATATTCCACAAGCATGACTGAATGCCAAGTAGTAGCCGAGGTGGCGTGTAGTATTATATCGCCTAGATTTAAAGGAAGAGTTCACACAATAATTCAAATGGTCACTTAATCATTCCTTATACTTGTTTCAAGGCTTGTTTGTTTGTTTTCTTTTGAACACAATAGACAATTCTGAAGAAAGTTGGAAGCTGGTAACCATTGACTTCCATAGTGTTTTATTCTCTTACAATGTAAGTCAATGGGTACTCGTTTTTAGCTTATTTCGAAATGTCTTAAGCGTAGTGAGGTAAAGTTGGTTTTATATTGGCACATTCGTTCAGGGACAACCTGTGACATGCTCATATTGTTTAGCATGGTACTTTGAATATTCGGTCTGAAACCACATGTAAATATGACTTAACATTAGGACTGTTTATGTGACTGAATTATGTTGTACTTTGATAGTCATATGAGTTCACTGTTTTAGTAAGGAATACCTTTTCTGAAATTATATTATTAAGGAGAACGTCCGAATGTGTGAATATTAAACCAACTTTACCTCAATCTTAAGCGTTCAACTGAAGAAACTCTTAAAAGTTTACAACCACTTGGGGAATAAGTTTATTTTGTGCTGAACTATCACTTTAATATATGCAAATCTGTGTTATAAGCATTCATGAAGCAACGATTTAGGTTTAAAATTAAAGTTGTATTTACAGTAGTCTGTTGAAGATTATGTAGCTAGAAATGTTATCCTTTTTGAGAGCTAAAGTGGCAGTGTGCTGATATGTTTTACTTTATCTACAGTACAAAATTTAAAATGGGTTAATAGTTTTTCAAAATTGTCCAAAGAGAACAATGAGTCTTGTTAAATAGTTTTAGGACAACTTTGAAAGGCTTTGGTTCACTGTAAATGTTGTCTACTGTCATTTTAATATTGTTTATTTTGCGTTAGGAGTGAACAACCATGGCTCCCAGCCGGAATGGCATGATTTTGAACCCTCACTTTCATAAAGACTGGCAGAAGAGAGTGCGCACCTGGTTCAACCAGCCTGCCAGAAAGATCCGCAGGTAACACAAGTTTGTCCACACAAATGTGTTAAAAGTTTATTGAATGTGTTAAGACTTTATTGAAATGCATCTCGTCTCTCTCAGACGTAAGGCCCGTCAGGCAAAGGCTCGTCGTATTGCTCCAAGACCAGTTTCTGGACCTCTTCGTCCAGTAGTTAGGTGTCCAACCATACGCTACCACACCAAGGTCCGTGCCGGACGTGGTTTCACCCTGGAGGAGCTGAAGGTAAACTTGTGTAGTTGGTGCCTGATGTTTAGGAAAAGGTCAGCTGGAAATTAAAAAGGTCATTTACTCATGTTCCAAACGCACACTTGCTTATGGCCCTTTTCCACTGAGTGGTGTGGTTTGGTACGCTTTTATGGCCGTTTCCACTGTCAAAAGGTTTACCAAACTATACCACTTTTTCGGCACCCTATGCAAAGGATACCAAAAGCCGGAGCTAGATGCGCAGCTGAGTGCTATTGGTTCACAGAAAGAATTCATTGGCTCGCTCAAGCTAGAATGAAAACAAAGGAAGCGCCATTTTTAAATACACAGCCGAGAGATTACATCGTAATAATATATACATAAAGAGCCATGATTGACCTGAACTCAAACAAACTCTGTGTAGTTTTCTGTAATTGGTAACATCGGAGACTTTAAGAGTCTGTATGTGTTCATATGTTGCACTTATTTATTTTATATAATTGCAGATGTTACAGTAGGCTGTTTCGCACTGTCATTGATCTGCATTTTTAATCAAATTGTTCATAGAAAAGTTAGTAATATTTATACACAAGTATTGGTGTATAAAGCATCTGTTTTGTGAGAAGTGCTTCTCATATGATATGTGAACGACCCATACAGCTTTACTGTAGACATTTCCTCGAGCGAAAATGATGTCGTCTGAAACTTTCTTACACCACGCCCACCAAAAGAGTACCGTTGGTACCCTTTTAGCAGTGGAAACGCAAATAAAGGTGACCCGTACTGTACCACTCAGTTGAAACAAGCCAAAAGTCTTTAAAATGTATATCATCCCTAGAGCAAATGTGATTTTTTTTTTTTCCCAAGTCTTATGTTTGCTCTACTGAACGAACCGATTTAGCTTAGGCTTTTATTTACACCTTTTAATTTTAACTTCACTTTGTTTACCACCAGATAATGTATATATGTATGTATATAATGTAATTTTATTTTTTTAAATGGCTTGTTTGGACTAGTTTTCGGTGCACAATCTTCCAGTGGAGGTTTCTTTTAGAACTTCATAATATAAGCTTGTATAAACTTGAATCCAAGACCTGTGGGTTTAGAAAGACACGAGGCTGAGTAAATGACAATTTTAATTTCTGGTGGAACCAACCCTTTTTAAAGGATTAGTTTTCTATAAAAGGGAAAATTAATTATTTGCCCTCATGTAGTTCCAGTGCCCCGAGACCTTCATTTATCTTTGAGAAAACAAATGAAGATATTTTAGATCAAATCTGAATGCTTTCATCCTCCAATACAGCAAGGGTCCCAAGATGTTCAGTAAAGGAACCAAAAACATTCCATGTGACTTCAGATCAACTTTACTACTTTGTGCCACACACACACACACACACACACACACACACACACACACACACACACACACAAAAACAATTTTGTTTGTCTTTGTCTTCTGCATTAATCATGGTGCACTTTTTGTACAGGTAGTATAATGGTTGTGTATTGCACTTCTGACTCTAATGGCAATATATCGCACTGTCCCTAGTAAACGTGCACCCTGAACTGATGCAGGAGAGAAGATTTATTCAACTAAAGTTGGATCGGAGTCAGATTTTTTGTGCACAAGTGTGTTCCTGGAGCTTCATATGATAACAGTTGGACCACTGAAGTCACATGGAGTGTTTTGACCAGGGTTGCCATGCTTGAAAGTATTTGAGCTTCAGAGATAGATTCAAGGCCTGGGAGTACTTGAGTTAAATTTGAAATGAAGTTTGTTTTTGGTGTAATTTCAACAATTGTAATGCTGCCGTCAAAAACAGAATAAAAAAAAGAGAATTCTAAATTTAAGTCTTAAATGTAAATATTGTATTAGACCATAATGAACATCTATCTATAGCGGTCTCATTTCAGAGGCTGCATCCTCCAAAGGATGCACACTTCAAAGGTGAGTCCTCTGAAGTCTACACAAGCTGAACCGAACATTTTGAAATGAGACCATCTAGCCTACAGATCTAGTCACCTAGCAACTGTGTAACAGCAGCTGAAAATGATCGGTAATAAGTTTTGTAATGACTTTTTTTTTTTTTTCATCAAAGTATCTTTAAATCTAATATTAAGCGATCTGAAGGCAAAGCAAGGTTTACAGAAGCTGGAAATATTTTGCGTTTAATCGATACATGTGTAGAGAAAAATGTAAACTGTCTATAGAATCACTTTTTAGTAAGACATGTCATAGTCTTTGTTTTTTAACACGTGTTTAGATCCAAGTAAAATAAACCTAATTCAAACATTTAATCCAGAGTTTTCTTTTTAAAAACGTCCTGCCGTTATTAGCGCGCAATGAATCTTGGGATGTTAGATGCCGCGAAGGATCCACCGCTTGTGTCCTTAACCTGGGAAACGCGTGACTCATTTGGAGGCTGCATATGACGGAGCCTTTGAAATAAAAAATAAAATAATACCGTCTTCGTCTCGCCGCGATGACACAGTGTACTTCGAATGTATCCTTCGGAGGATGCAGCCTCTGAACACAGCTTATATTTCAGAAACCACATTTGAGTATTACCAGTTTTGAATTCTACAGATTCTATTAAAGTTCTTTGAACATAACTGCTTATTTTTCATTCAAACCCTCATTATCACTCTGATATTTTGTTAATACTGATTGTGTAATTGAAATGTCAAGTACAGTAAGGACTTCCATGGCACTGCATATGTTGGCGGTGTAAATGACAAAGTTTCTTGATTTGAAATGAATGGTGCTTTATAAAGTCCTTGAATCTGCTGTTTATGAGAGTGGGAACTCTGTTTGACTATGCAGTTTCTTATCTGGACTTTCAATGTCTCTGCACCCTTGCTATCTATGGAGGATGGAGATCTCTGATTTCATTTAAAATATCTTAATTTGTGTTGTGAAGATGGTCTTAGGGCATTGGAATGACATGGTACAATAATGACATCTTATTTTTGGGCAAACTAATCCTTTAACTGACATTTTCCTTGCACATAAATGACACTTAAGAACAGTCAAATGATGACAATTCTCCGGAATCTCTGCACTTCCTTGATGATCCACTTTGAACCCTTTTTGCTGATGACTGTGTTTGACTCATGTCAGGGTTCTTCCAGCATAATTAAGTCTCGCACGTCTCCTAATTGCGTTCTTATAATGCCCATAGGCCGCTGGAATCAACAAAAAGGTGGCCCGCACCATTGGCATCTCTGTTGACCCCCGCCGTCGCAACAGATCCACAGAGTCTCTGCAGGCCAATGTCCAGAGGCTGAAGGAGTACCGCTCCAAGCTCATCATCTTCCCCAGGAAGGCGTCTAAGCCCAAGAAGGGAGACAGCACTGTAAGTGACCGGCTTCAGCTTAAGATTGGAAGTTTTCTGATTTAATTGGAAACCATATTTTTAGATCAGGGTGAAGATAGTTTTAATTTGCAAGCTAACATGATAGCATGTCACTCAAACACATCTAGCGTCTAATTCAATTCTTACATTTATTTATTTATTCATTTAGCAGACACTTATCCAGAAGAGGATGAAAAGCACTTTAAAATCACCAGAAAGCTGCATTATGTATATTCCATGACAAGTCAAAGTAGTAAAATATATTAATTTTTTCATTATTTTTTTTGTTTGTTTTTATAATTAAGTTAGGAAGCCAAACAATTAGCATTTAAACATTTTTTTTGGAAGTGTTATACGTTTTTAGGTCAGCATGTGAGTAGGATCACAGTTTTGAGTGTCAAATAATACTTATTTTTAGAAAATATTTTCAGTGAGTTACATGTAGAGGCATTTGACTATTTCAGTTTAATTTGATTATTATTATTATTATTATTATATAACTATGGCAGTCACAGTGTTGATAAATGACATAGCCTTTAATCTGTAGAGTACATCATTTATTGAATCGCAAGTTAAAATGAGGAACTCTGTAACCCACTGTTGGTTTAGTGTTGTGTATTTATCCATTATAGGCCTGAATCAGTCAACTTTATTTATTTATTTTGATCGCTGAATCACACGGTCATAATTTTTTTGCAGTCTTGATAAATTAAAAAAAAAAAAATTTGCGCTTATTTTGCGTTCAAATTAAAATGTCATAAAACATCCAATTATAAACCATATAATCAAGTAATATTTATTTCAGTTTGCTATTAATTGTTTTACTTATAGACGTTGCATACATAGTATGTGCTGTATTTGAGTGTCTCTTGGAAAATGACGTCTCACCTGCGCCCTCACAATCATTACATGAAAGTCGGAGGTAATAGTTTTACAGCCTGTGCAGTAAGCAGACGCGGATGAAGCATGAACACGTGTGTTTTACGTGAAGTCAATGCAAAAATGCGATGCATCTAAAATTGAGTAAATGTTATGGCACGAATTGGGCTTTTTGTGTGTTTGACGTGCTTCATATTACTAAAGAAATTGGGAGCAAACATATAACAAATGTAGCAATGAAACATAAAAAAAGCAAGCAGCGTACAATGATGGAGATTGATTCAAGGATGACGGCCGCTGGACATAACCGAATTGACAGATAATTTTTTTTCTTTAAATGTATGGCTGGTATTATGTGCGTCAATCAATAAATGATTTCTCTTAACTCTTTCCCTGCTATCGATATGAGAGTAGCAAAATTAGAAAGCCTAAACTGTGAAAAACTAGGGGGGTCTGCTAACAAACACTTATCTAAATGTAGTTTTTAGTTTTGAAAGACATGACACACTCCTATTCCACACAATACATGTGCTGTCAGGTCTATTCTTCTAGTTATTTGTAATAGACAACAGCTTCTGTGTTTGCAGTCAAATGATGACAGCTTTCTCCGGAATCTCTGCACATCCTTGATGACTTTTGAACCCTATTCTGGCTGATGACTGCATTTTATTCAGCCACACTTTCTTGTGTGAAAGTTTTGGTCTTAACTTTCTCTTTGTGTGTGTGTGTGTGTGTGTGTGTGTGTGTGTGTGTGTAGGAGGAGGAGCTCAAGATGGCAACACAGCTTATTGGACCAGTCATGCCCATCAAAAAGGTATCTATCTTTAACCCTATACAGTCTACGGTGTTTTATTTGATGCCCCAAAATTCCAGAGCATCTAAACTGTGAACTGAGTGTTTTGGAAAATCATGTTGCACGTGGTCCAGGGTCAACATTTTTTAAATGATACTAAAAGCCTTTATTTTGGAAGTTTAAAGGTCCAGTGGAATTAAAATAGCATTATTTAGATGTTAGTCTTCAAGTATATCTATAATCTAGTGTGGTACAAAGCAATGACAATTCACATTTGAGAAGATGTAAAACTGATATAAACTTGTAAAGCTTGTAGTTTGTCATTTCCGCCTAAATGGATCAGCATTTTTTATTTTTGTCACCTAATAGTTCAGTTTCTCATAAAATCTTGACATATAAAATGCTCACTAGTATCTGACATGCCCTGGCCCTTCAAGACGCTTCTCATTTGCTTTTCATTTGATGCGCTCTGACTGGCAGAGCTGTGATTTAAAAACAATTTTTTTTATAATTTTTCAATAATTTTTTAAAGGGAGATGCTCTGTCCCACCCTCTTTTCGTTTTTTAGTTCAGATTTTGTCATGCATTGAATAAAAAAAATGCACACTTCAAAGCACTTTGAGACCTTTAATAACAAATAATTAGTTTAATAACATTTATTTTTTAAAACATTCAAACACAATGACTTACAAATTCGGTCCAACAAACATTTACAGATACAATGTACAAATAAAACATGTGAAAGTAAAATAATATTAGATGAATACAATGAGTAAATGATAAATATATATATATATATATATATATATATATATATATATATATATATATATATATATATATATATATATATAAAATACTGACCTTCAGATTGAATCTAAATAGGGTATATGCCTAGCTAGTGTGTTTCCCATACTGATAAACTTCCGGTGACCTGTTATTGTTAATTTTTTCCATTTTATACGGTTCCTTTTACAGCATCGATGTTGTAATGTAATTAAAATACAATCAGTTAAACAGACTTTTGTATTCATTTAGTTGCTCAAGCGTAAAACAAGACAAAAAGCCGTTTGCTCACACGCGTCCGTCAGAATCGGCAGGCTAACGCAGAAGCTCCTTTGAATATACTGGGGTAAAATAAATGCTCATATTATAAAGACATGGCGGGGGAAAATGTTAATGCAGAGCTTCTTGTACAATGTGAGACCCACTTTATATCGGATATCACTCAGCCAGTGGAGATCGCTGATTTTTAAAGAAAATCGCGCCAATTAAACGTGGCGATTTTGCATCGCCATACAATTCATCGGAAACTATTAACCCAGGTTACTGGCAAATTAAAAGGCCTATTAGCATGCTTCGGTGCATACCCCATTCGTTTAATCCTCCTCAATTGAACTGTTTCCTGATGCCAGATTTGATACATTTTGTCTGTCTTTAAGGAGAATCTGTTTTTCTTCAATTTTAAAAGTTTCAATACATCCCTCATTAGATGTCAGGGTATCCGTGGGATCAGACTTAATGTGTTAAATCTCAAAAGCAAAATTTTAGGCCTTAAGTCTTAAATCTACTGAAATCTTGTGTTGTAGGTCTTAAATCTTTTTAACAGGTCTTAATTTTTCTAAAAACCTTGCTTAAAGTAACATTTGCTCAAAGGTTCTCCATTTATTTACTCCTGAGGATACAGGCCTGACCTAAATTTTGTATTAAATTATTATTGTAGACTGAAGTAATCGTATTGATCTATTCTTGGTAAGGGTTATAGGGTTTGTGGATGGATATATTTGAAAAATAAAAAATATATATTCAAAATTATTATTATTATTATTGTATAAATGTATTAAATAATTTTTTGATGTGGCTAGTGAAAATCATTTCTAACGGGGATATAAAAGGCATTTAGCCTAGTATAAGTCTAAATTTTCATTCATAATGGTCTTAGTCTTAACTTTAACTTGGTGAAACCTGCAGAAAACCTGGATGCTGTTTCCAGTTTAATATTATTACCCTTCATGCTCGTGGACTGACAAATGGAACTATTTTGGTTCTGTACTGTTTTTAGCTTTTAGTATCATTTTATGAATGTCATCCCTGGCCACAAATCTTGAGCTGCAAGTGTAAATATGTGCCAATAGCCAAAATGCACCATATGGGTCAAAATGATCATTTCTTTTGCCAAAAATCCTTTAACTCTACCTCTCCTTGCTCATGAGTGATGCTCACAAACAGTCAAATGATGACAATTCTCCGGAATCTCTGTACTTCCTTGATGATCCACTTTGAACCCTTTTTGCTGATGACTGTATTGACTCTGAAGTTATACATGCAATATTGTCGACCGCAGCGGAGTAAAATGTCCATGTTTTCTGCAGGTGCACAAGAAAGAGAAGGCCCGCGTGATCTCAGAGGACGAGAAGAACTTCAAGGCTTTCGCCAGCCTGCGTATGGCCCGTGCCAATGCCCGTCTTTTTGGCATCCGTGCCAAGAGGGCAAAGGAGGCCGCCGAGCAGGACGTCGAAAAGAAGAAATAAACATTTGTATGGAACTGTCAAAAATAAATGTCTCTAAAAAAGCTCTAGTTTCTTGCGAGTCATTTCTTAATTTTTATATTGAGATTTCTGTCTTGTTTTTAGAGTATGCTTTTTTTTTTTTGTCCACTCAACTGGTTTTCATTTTATATCATTTTTGCTGGATTCCAGGAGATGTTGGGCTTTCAGGAAATGAGGACGCTTTGAAGCAAGTGGTGAACAAATGCCAAATTCCTCCTCCAGAGATGAGACCTTTTATCGATGTTTACATTTTAAATAAGTGGCAAGATGAGTGGGATGCATTAAAAGATAAACTGAAATGCAACCTTAAATATCAAACAGAATTAAGACATTTTAAGACTAGATTTAAGCAAGTGATTTTTACCAGACGTCATATTGGATACAAGATTGCTCAGAGGTGAAGAGCCGCCTAAATATTTATACTGCACAATTTCTCTACAATAAAACATTTTACTGGATTGTCCTGCTCTTAATGGTTCAAAATGAATTTTATTTTTTCTAAAAATGAACACTTAAGGGAATTTTTAGCAAAGTGACACCAGGAAATGTTTTTTAAATTATGTATTAGCGCTAAAATTAATTTATGGATTCATTTATTTATTTTTAATAGCATAATTATTGAAATGTTCTTGCCATGATAACCTTGGTTGCTGACATAGAATTACATAAATTCATTGCATTAACTCCTAAAATGCCATGTGGTGATTGATTTAATGGCACATTTAATAGTTTTGAATTGAGCATTAATATAACAAATGGGAGAAATAAGTATCTCTTAAGGAAGTATCGCTATAGACTGCATGTAATAATTTAGGGGGGAAATGGTAAGTATTTCCAGAATTACAGACATTAATGCTTTAAACGCCACTGATACATTTTTAATGGTGCATTTTTTTTTTCTCCAAATGTTTTCTAGAAATGACACAGTTCTCCACAAGATGGCAGTGTTTGCCTTTTATCACCGTTTCCTTGGCAGAATTTTTATTTGTGGCTATTTAATGACGTGTTTTAACAAGCACAATCCAAAAATGAGCAGAGTCTGGCAGTTTTATGCTTCTGCAAATTAATTGAAAGGCACATGTGCATGCTGCCGATTGCACTGTTGAAGCGGTCGTTAGATCCCAAGTCAGGACAGTGAAATTATTTCCCCAGTCCTGTGCCAGTGAGACCAATTAAAGTGATATTTCACCCCAAAATAAAATAGTCCTCATTTGTACTCCTGCATTTCATTGCAAAACACAAGACACGAAGAACCAAGGAACGTTGGAGCATATTTTTATTGATTTAAAAATATTAAACATTCAATTCCCTTTACTGATATACATATTGAAAATCGAGCTGAAATCATGATTGTCAACACAGTTCAATGTAATTTCTTAATTACTGCAATAGAAATCAGTTGTTTTAAAGGGTTAGTTCACCCCCAAATTATGTAATTTACTTATTCAATATTTGAGTTCCTTCTGTTAGAAGATATTTTAAAGAATGCTGTTTAATGGTACCCATTGACTTCCATTGTAATAATTTTTCCTAATATTTCATCTTTAAAACCACGTGAGAGTAAATGTTGAGGTAATTTTTATTTTTGGGTGAACTATCCCTTTAATTCATGCTTCAGAATGGCAGCATATTCTCTGTTTAGGTTATAATGTGCCTTTTTTGCTGGATAAATGGGCTGTGGGTGTGTTATGCAAACACTTCATTCCCACATCATCATAACTACACTATATGTGGTTTGGGATCAGAATTCATATCTGCCGTTATCCAGTTTACTGCTGCTAGTTTTGCTTGTGATGAATAAATGTGTTTCTCTCAGGCTTTTACACCCAGATGGTCTAATGTCTGTGTTTTAGTGAGGAAAATGCTGTGAATGATTTGGTAAGATTTGGGTAATGGTACGTGTCCCACTTCTGCCGCCAAACAGAGTGTCATTGTAACTAAAGCTGAAGTGGTACAAATCAATTTTAAGTGAAGTAAAGAGACCGTTATAATTGGGATTGTCCACAATCAATGACCCATTGGGAGTTTTTCCATGAAAACCTACACATGGATCGATGGGCCAAAAATATCTTGACCCAGGGGAGAGGAGTAGGGAGATAAACATGGATGAGGTTACGTAAGAAATAGGGAACGTGTCCTGTAGTTGACCTTGATTTCTGAATCAGTAGAGAAGAGTTAATTTAGACTATCTTTGAAATTCTAGAAATGCCGTCTACATAACTACATTTTCACAATGAAAGGCATTCATTTGTTTGTGTGCATAAAACCAGGTAAAAAAATGAGTACTCTATGGATCAGATTTAATTTCTGTTGCCAACATTGAGATAAATAGATATAAGGCATTATTAAGCAAAGCTAGAGTCTAAAATGTAATAGTTTTATGTGTAAAAAGGATAGTTCATCCAAAAATAAATATTCTGGCATCATTTTCTCACCCTTGACTTTAACAGAAAAGAAGAAAGAAAAAAAAGCCAAAGTAATTTTGAAGAATGTTGGAAACGTAACCACTGATATAGGTAAAACAAACACTGGAAGTCAATAGTCATCAGTTTCCAGCTTTCTTCGGTATATCATATTTTTCAATCACTCGTGTAACATCAAAAAACTAAACTCAAACTGGTTTGGAACGAGTCGAGGGTGAGTAAATGTTTTCATTTTGGGGTTAACTATCACTTTAAAAAATAATATCAAGTATTTGTTGAGAAGGAAAATCAATAATAAATTGTCTTTAAAAGATGTTTCCACAGTCACAGATTTAAAAGACAAAAAGGCAGGAAAAAAGAACCCCAAATTCAACAAAACAGTCAGTGCAGTTCAATATAGCATTGCCATTTTTTGTAAAGAACCATAGCGGAAACATGTTAGCATGATGCTATTCACTTCAGCGAAACCACAGTCAACATTTGAAGTGCATCAAAACCTTTCACCAAGGTAAGATAAAAAATATTGAACAACACTCATTCTTGTCTTGAATTATTCTTTATTTTGATCCACTTCAAATGTTGACCACTGTAGATTAAAATGGTGGCATTTGTAAGCACCATAGAAGTCAATGATTAGCAGTTTCTACCTTTCTTCAAAATATCATATTCTTGCTCAACAGAACAAAAAAACAGACTGGTTTGGAACAAAGTCAAGGGTGAGTAAATGACAGTGTTTGCTTGTTTTTTTGGTGTGAACTATCACTTTAAGAATAATATCAAGTACTTGTTGAGGATTATAATCAACAATAAAATGTCTTGAAAAGATGTTTCCACAGTTACAGATTTAAAAGACAAAACGGCGGGAAAAAAAGAACCCCAAACTTAAACACAAAATTACTTTTTTAAACCAAAACAGTCAGTGTGGTTCTATTTAGAACTGCCATTTTGTTTAAAGAACCATGGCGGAAACATTTTAGTATGATGCTAGTCACCTCAGCGAAACCAGTCGTCAACATTTGAAGTGCATCAAAACCTTTCACCAAAGTTGTCCTAAAACTATTGAATATTCTTGTCGTGAATTATTCTTTATTTTGATCGAATTCAAATGTTGACCACTGTAGACTAAAATGGTGGCATTTGTAAGCACCATGGAAGTCAATGTTGACCAGTTTCCATCTTCCTTCAGAATATTATGTTTTTGCTCAACAGAACAAAAAAAAAACTGTTGTTTTGAACAAAGTAAGGTGTGAATAAATTATGGTATTTTCATATTGGGGTTAACTATCAATTTAAAAATGATATCAAGTACTTGTTGAAAATGAAAATCAGTAATAAAGTGTCTTGAAAGATGTTTCTAAAGTTACAGATTCAAAAGGCGGTAAAAAAAGGCCCACAAAAAGACTTTTTAAAATCAAAACAGTCGGTGTGGTGCTATATGAACTGCCATTTTGCGTAAAGAACCATAGCGGAAACATGTTAGCATTATGCTAGTCACCTCAGCAAAACTACAGTCGTCAACATTTGAAGTGCATCAAAACCTTTCACCAAAGTTGTCCTAAAATGACTGAACAACATCCATTCTTGTTTTGAATTACTATTTTTTGATCCACTTCAAATGTTGACCACTGTAGACTAAAATGGTGGCATTAAACACTTACCTCATAATCTTGAAGTCATTTTGGCCAAAAACAGCTGTGTTTCCTGTGGCTGACATAACGTACTGTCTGTCCTTTGCTCCTGATGTTCTTTAAGGATAGAAAAGCAGAGACTGTTTAAAATCTTCAGTACAATCTAGTGATCGCAAGACAACAACGTCTTATTGTGCAGAAAGTAAATAGCCCTTTATCTTTGATGATTCCAGCTCTATTCTCTCTCCCACTTCACTTCCAGACCAACTAAACTGTTCCATAAATAATAAAGAGAAAATAATGTGGGAGGCATGGAGAGAGAAAAAAAGATCTAGATGCAAAATAACGGCATTTGTTACATGCATACATGTGAGTGTTTCACCTTTGGGCCTTCGCTACTTGCTCTGCTATTAGAATGAGACTTAAATGATTTGAATGCTGTGTTGTACACTTTTTAATGTTTAGCCAACACATCAATATTCATCCTTGCTGTCTAAATAAACATGAAACTACATTACATGACTAAATTTTACAAGAATGCTATGTTTTTAGCTCAAAATCCAGTCCTGTTTTCTTGTTTTGGAATAAAATAGATGCTATTTTACCTCTAGGACCTTTGAGCTTTTTGAAAATCCCACACAAAAGAATATTTTGGATGTTGTGAGGCGCTGTAGCTTAAAGTAATGTTACGTAAGAAGAGTCTAACAATGCTATTTTCACCACTTCCGCCATTATGCTATCAAAAAAAGAGGGCATTAGCCAACAACATAACAGCGTTTCAATAGCTCTACAGCGTTTAACTTGCTCATGTGGTCAGGCTAGCACTACATTACTGACATTATTCTGAGACCCTGATAACAAAGTTACATGAAGTGGGCCATTCGACAAAATGGCAGCCTGTAAATTATGTGTAAATGATGACTTGTGGCTGTAGTTCAATGCATTTAGACATGACGATCTGCTAAAGTTCAACACTAGCAACAAAATATGCTAGCTAAAGTGCTACTGTAAGTGCTAAACATGCTATATTAAATCAAGCAAGCGACCGAATACAGCCTTGATAGCATTTTCACGCGTTAAAGATGTTAAACATGCTAGAAATAATGGCGTGATAGCAAATATTTTTGCATTTTATAGCATAATAGCATAACACAATGCTAATTTTTTTTATTATTTAAAGTTTTGGTCTTATTTCTAGTCCAAATATCTAAAAGAAAATCAAATAGCCAATTCTGATAGACAATTTAAGCTTACAATATGCGCTACCCCTGTTTCTACATGGTTATTAAGGTGGTAGTTCATTCTAATAGACATTTGAAGCTGACAAAATATGCTACCCCTGTTTCGTTAGATAAAATTTGACAAATTGAGCTACCATCAGAACCCCGGTTAGAGGAGAATGGAGGAAAAAACAAACCAAAAAACAAATATTACAACCTAAGTATGCAGAACAGCCTTTCGGAAGCACATTACATTGAAACTTGAAGCAGATGGGCTACAGCAGTAGAAGCCTCTTGTCAGCTACAGCAAAAAACACTAAAATTTCTACTATTCCCAAGGGATTAAGAAACAAAAAGTACATATATGAGCCAAAACATTATGACCAACAATCTAATAAGCCGTTGGTCCAGCACATGCTGCCAAAACAGCCAAAGAATGGACTCTACAAGACCTTGAAGGTGTCCTGTGATGTTTACATCAGATCCTTTAAGTCCTGCATTGGTTATGGGGTGGAGATGCCATCATGGATCAAACATGTTGGTCTGGCAAAACAATATGTCATGGCAATTTGTAGTGGATAATTTATATGAATTTGTACAATGTCTGTAGGAGCCATTTGTTTATTTTATTTAAAAGTTTGTGTTAATCTTGATTTCTTTCTAATCTAAACTTTCAGAGGAAGCTTAAAAAACCTGGGTGTGGCCTACTGGAGCAGGGCATGCTGGGAGCATATGGTCTTTAGACCTTACCTTCAGTGTTTTAAGACCAAAGTCGTTTAATTTTGTTTATTTCATATCAGTTTTTGTTCAAACAAGCTCTACAATAAACAGCCACAAATGAAGACTTGTCGTGCTATGTATTATTATGCATTATAAGGAAGCGTCTAAACCTCTCAGACCCAAGATGTGACTAATTAGAAATTTCAATCAAGGATAGTCACAACAATGTCAATTGAACAATTTAGTACAATTTGCTAATCCCCCAATGACAGTCGGGTTTAGGGGTGGGGTTTGGTGCCATGCCTCCTTTTATAAATTGTACATTTTTATACGACTCAACTCATAGGAATTCATACGAATTAGCCACTAAACTGACAAGACATCAGTAACATTTCCATCCCACATTATGGTTAGATGGATATAGATCTGATTAATTTCTTGAACTTTCTTCTGCATGTTTTTCATTCTTGAATGCATTTTCTTAATAAAATAGCCCAATTCTATCAGCGGTCATCAGTTTCGTAAAGGGGTATACCTGGTTTGATAGAAAATCTGCCTAAGCTGTCAATCTAACGTCATTCCAAAGCAAAGGCAAATTTTCATATTTTATTAAAGATAAAGAACCAAGAGCCAAGGCAAGCATCTATTTATTTGCTATTATTCTATTCATTTAAATGTATTTGTTCTGTGGACTAATTTACATGAATACATTTTTGTGACCCTGGACCACAAATCCAATCTTATGTTGCACAAGTATATTTACAATATGTTGCATGAGTCAAAATTGTTCAATTTTCGTTTCGTTTATGTCAATTTTCATAATTTTTCACCTTCCATTTTGTAAATTTCCTTTCGTAAATATATCAAAGCTTAATTTTTAATCAAAAATATACATTGCTAAGAACTTATTTAGACAACTTTAAAGGCAATTTTCTAATTTTTTGATTTTTTTAAAATCTCGAACGAATATTGTTCAGTCTTAACAAACCAAACATCAAGAAAGCTTATTTATTCGGATGATTTAAGTATCAAATTTCCACAAATTGACCGTTTTTTGCTGTTTTTGGTGGTTTATAGGGACTCTCTATAGACATAATGTATTTTATACAGCAAAAAAACACTTATTATATGTCCCTACCCCTAAATCTATCCCTCATACGAAAACTGTGGCAAATATTTGTCAAAAGACCCCATAAAGTCTAATTTGAATAACAAGGACACCAGGAATGTCCTCGTAAACTACTGTAATACAGTACAACTATCTTTACTTATGTCATTACCGAAAAAACAGTACTTGTAAACCACCAAAACTTGTAAACCACCAAAACCAGTATATACACACACACACACACACACACACACACACACACACTCACACACAAAGTTGAACATAGTTTTAAATCTCAGTTAATTTAAATTGATTGCAAGTCTAAGCTAAACCGCAGGACAGTGGCGCAATGGATAGCACAATCGCCTCACAGCAAGAAGGTTGCTTGTTCGAGCCCCGGCTGGGTCAGTAGGCGGTCCTGTGTGGAGTTTGCCTGTTCTCCCTGTGTTTGCGTGGGTTTCCTCCGGGTGCTCATGTTTCCCCCGCAGTCCAAAGACATGCAGTATAGGTTAATTGGGTAAGCTAAAATTGTCCGTAGTGTATTTGTGTGAAGGATTGTATATAGATGTTTCCCAGTGATGGGTTGCAGCTGGAAGGGCACCTGCCGCTTAAAACATATGCTGGATAAGTTGGTGGTTCATTCCGCTGTGGCGATTTTTGATTAACAAAGGGCGTAAGCTGAAAAGAAAATGAATGGATGAATAAAAGAAGGTTAAACTTCAACTCGTTATGATTTTATATGATATATAATTTGTACTGTATTGTAGACCTTAAGGCTAATCTCTAAATTGCTAAACGTGTGACCAATAACCCGGATTATTTATGGTTTTAATTAACCCATTATATCCCTATTATTTACCTTAAAATGGCACTTAAAACACCAAAACATTCATTCAAGCTTCATGTGCGCTTTCTTGTCGAAACTGACGTCAAGCAAAGTCTTTTCTCTTGCCAAGGCTGTTCGGATAAAGAAGCTGTAAAATTCACTCCAATGTAGCTCTTCAACGTAACATGACGGCAAAGCAGAACTAGCGCGCGGTGGGCTTGAGTCACACAAACACTCATACACACACACACACACTGAGAAGAGCAGCAGCAACAGCAGGTAAGAACACTGCTCTTCTATTTACTTACCAGATTATGTTCGCTGTTTGTCATCAAGACATTTATATTAGTGTCATTAATATATTAGTAGGCTGTTATTAGCTATCATATGCGATATTGTTAGTGGTGGTTAGGGTGTTTACATAGCCTATGTGAGATATATAACTTGACAGTGATGACAAATGTCAACGGAAAATTAAATAACTATGCTTAAATCGACAGCAACGTTGATGAGTGTTTTTATAACCGAACAATAAAGTAGATTGTCGGATAATTTCTAAACAAACAGTCGGTATTTACGTTACCCGCGAGTGAAATGAAGTTAGCTGGACTAAAGTGTAATCTTGTAACACTCACTTCATATTGCTCTATTGTCATTTATATCTACACGCCGTTTAAAATGGGTTATTTGCGTTAAAAAGAGAAAAGTTTGGTATGTTTGTTTTTAATACTTAGGCTAGACACATCTCGTAGTGCACCTAAGCGCCAATTACAAGATCAGACAATTAATCTCTTTCATTTTGTCGTAGATTTCAGTATTTAATTCGCGGTTTAAATGTCAGTGAAATCAAATATGTGTAACGATAGATAAATCATTTACCGTGTTGTAATTACCTTGCTTGAATGCCTTGATTGGTTCTTGAAGTAAAGTGGATATAGAGATGTGAGAGGAGCTGTCCATGATCTGCGCTGCTGAACCAAGCGCGTTCCCGGCAGAATGATAGCATGCATACTGTATTCACTAGTCGCGAATGGTTATTTCGTCCTTTAGATATTAATGGTAGTGCATAAAATTTACAATTTTATGATATTTGGTAACGCGAACGCGATTTACGGTTGTTTGTTTGGCGCGAACACTGAAGGAAGTCAAAACAAAAGGTTGGCTAGGACTCAAAATTATTACACAGTGAGTTTAATTACAAACTTAGATGGCAAATGGTTTACATTTTTGGACTGTCATTGGCGATGAAAAGTCAATTTCAAAGCCATTAAGCTATTCTGAAGTGGGAAAAACAAGGTCTTCAAACTTAAACCATGTTATAATACCCAAATAGCTATTCTGTAATGTTATGTCAATACAGTGTCATGCAAACTAAATTAATTCAACCTACAACACAATAACCAGATCAATATCGTCTCGAATATAGGCTACTTTATAATGGAACTATCATAACACTGATTTTATCACCTCATCATGATGCCTCTGAATTGCAGAGCTGGTGCAAACACATCAACATCATGATCAGATGCTTCTTAACTGCTTCCTCGCTGCTGTCATTTTTGTTGTGTTTAATTTTATAGAGAGCAGCATATTGACGTATTCATTATTATGCAATTAAATAATGAAAAAGGAGCATAATGGGATATTTCACCATAAAATGTACATTTACTCACAATTTACCCAGTCTCAAGTGTTTACAAACCTTTACGAGTTTCTCTTTTTTAAAACCCAAATGAATGTATTTTGATGAAAACCTAGTAACTTAAACCAGTGTTTCCCAACCCTGTTGCTGGAGGCACACCAACAGTAATATTTTGGATGTCTCCCTTATCTGACCCATTAACTTCAGGTTTTGGAGTCTCTTCTAATGTTCTGGTGAGTTGATTCAGGTGTGTTTGATTAGGGAGAGGCTGAAAATGTGGACTGTTGGTGTGCCTTCAGGAACAGGGTTGGGAAACTCTGACTAAGACTGACTAAATGCAAGTAATGTAATCTTAGTTCCAACAAAGCTGTCTTAAGATCAGGGCAAAAGGTTAGAAATGAGGTGTCATCACACATAGCAAGATTCGGAGGCCAAAAAGATCAGCTGTCCATTGCTATTAGTGTAGCAATGCATAAAGCACAGCTCACCCAGACGTCACTTTTAAACCAGACAGCTTTCTGTTGCACATCACATCAGTGTGAATGTGTCATAGTCATGTTGTTAACTTGCAGTTCATTAGATTTATGCAATCCCTTAACATATATGCGACCCAACAGTGTGATTTCAGTGCCCCTTTGTCCATTCAAGTCAACAGTTAGAGAGTACATGCAAAAATAATTTTGATTACTGCAATTTTTTCAAGTACAGAGGGCAGCATGGTGGCTCAGTGTTTAGCGCTGTCGCCTCACAGCAAGAAGGTTACTGGTTCGAGTCCAGGCTGGGCCAGTTTTCATTTGTGTGTGGAGTTTGCATGTTCTCCCCGTGTTGGTGGGGGTTTCCTCTGGGTTTCCACAGCCCCTAGACATACGCTATAGGTGAATTGAATAAACTAAATTGGCCGTATTGTATGAGTATGTGTGAATGAGTGTGTATGGGTGGTGCCCAATACTGGGTTGCGGCTGGAAGGGCATCCGCTGCGTAAAACATATGCTGGAATAGCTGGCGGTTCATTCCGCTGTTGCGATCTCTGAAGTAGAGACTAAGCAGAAGGAAAATAAGTGAGTGAATGTTCAGTACAAGAATAGTGCAAGATAGGATTATATTGTACACTCTCAGAAATAAAGGTACGCGAGCTGTCCCTGGGGTGGTACCTTTGTAAAAGGTACAAATTTGTACCTAAAAGGTCCATATTAATACGTCAAGGGTACATATTAGTACCTAAAAAGTACAAAAGTGTTCCTCTTAAATTTTTTAAGTACTAATGTATACTTTTGAGATACCAATATGGACCCTTTAAGTACAAATGTGTATCTCTTGAAAAGGTACCACCCCAGTGACAGCTCGTGTACCTTTATTTCTGAGAGTGTGAACACCCCCTAAACCATGGCATTACAGTGGCGCATTGGGTAGCACAATCGCCTCACAGCAAGAAGTTCGCTGGTTCGAGCCTCGGCTGGGTCAGGTGGCATTTCTGTGTGGAGTTTGCATGTTCTCCACGTGTCCATGCAGGTTTCCTCCGGGTGCTCTGGTTTTCCCCAGCAGTCCAAAGACATTCACTATAGGTGAATTAGGTTAACAAAATTGTACGTTAGTGTATGTGTGTGAATGAGTGTGTATGGATGTTTCCCAGTGATGGGTTGCAGCTGGAAGGGTGTCCGCTGTGTAAAACATATGCTGGATAAGTTGGCGGTTCATTCCGCTGTGGCAATGCCAGATTAATAAAGGGACTAAGCTGAAAAGAAAATGAATGAATGAATGACACCCCCAAACCCCCACCCAAATAGGTAGATTGGATCTTTAATGACATAAAACAAAAGATTGCCATGAAAAAGAAAAAGTAACCAAGTAATCAGATACACAAACAGACGAATAAATCATGAGATACACAAGCAGATAAAAACAGTACTAAACAGGAAACTACAAAGGATTTGACAGTATCACAAGTTATAATCCATTTCTTTACCTAAAACATGTTTTTTTTTTTACTTAGGAGCTTGTTGTGAAGAGGCTGTCTGTCATCAGAATATCTCATCTGGGATTTCGCTGTTGTAATACTAATGGACATCTCTCATTTTCAACATCCCATCTGATCCCTTTAAGTCTGAACCACTCCCAGCAGCCCATTCTCCTCTAAAGTGATTCAGACCTACAGATGCCTCTCTGCGAACAACTTTAAGTCGAACTGACAGATACATTTTAAGACATTCCTCGTCTTTTGCTTCACAAAGAAACATACAAGGTCATACTACGAGCTAGACTCCCTGCATGGGAGAGACCTGCTTCAATCAAACTGAGGCTTTAAAAGATCTGCCGTCCCCCATCTCCGGCCGACCCTCCGCGCTCTGCTTTCTGTCAGGATGAGTGACTCACAGGAAGCGACGTCCCCGGTGGCGGGAATAGGAGGACCTGCCGCCTGCGTATCCAAGGTGGAGCTGCGAGTTTCCTGCAAGTCCCTGTTGGACCGAGACACGCTCAATAAGTCTGACCCCTGCGTTATTCTCATGGTACAGAACCAAGGTCAATGGACTGAAGTGAGTTTCCCTTTTATCTCTCTTTATTGAGGCTTCATTAGATCCTACTCTGAAAAAAATCATTCATTAGATTTATTAAATTGTTTTAAGGTAAGTGGTTGCAAACACTTTATACGGGCTGAATTTAAACAAATTAAGTTGAACAACTTACTAAATTTAATGTGTTTAAATTCAGCCCATATAAATAGTTTGCAACCACTTACCTTAAAACCAACCCAGGCTCATTCTGAAAACGTACCTCCACGGACGTTTCTGGAGACCACGAAATACGTCCCGTCGGCACGTTTTTCTGCAGATTTGTTTTCGCGAATCCGCCAGAGGTCGCCGTATATGCATTTCGAGATCTCAAATTTCCCTCGCGAGTGCCATTCGCGGCTGCTGTTCTTGCGTAAATCCACCAGAGGCCGCTGTCGACTCAGTTTTGGACAGACTTTCTGACTGACTGAGCGAACGATCGGCTGACCCACCCTCCCCCTTCCCTAAACCCAACCAATTTTATCGATTGACCCGCCCACCCGCTGCCCTAAACCCAACCAACACGTTTAAAAAGCAATCCAAAAAAATAAAAGCCCTCGTCTGACTTTTTTTTTTTACCACATCCTCACCCTGCTATTCACTTGTTTGTTTTATATTTTGGATTCTGTTTTTGTCTTACCTACTTTCTGGAACCCCTCTTCACCAAACTCGAACCCCCGTCTTCGTGGTAAACTCCTCTCTGCATCTCAAATCCGCCGACGGACGTGGCGCGCTAACGGGACAAACTGGTTGGAGCCGGAATGCTGTCCATACGGAAGTAAGCGTTCAGCTGGTAAGCGCGAAAAGGAATAGCGTCACACCGCCTCGTAGCGTTCGTTTAAAGAAATGAAATGCAGCCATACGTACCTCCGCCTACGTAATTCGCTGTCTCCAGAAACGTCCGCAGGGCTACGTTTTCACAATGAGCCTGTGTCGCTTAAAACAATTTAGTAAATGCAATGAATAATTTTTTTCACTGTAGTATTGTTGACAGTGCTGTTATTTTCCTGGAATCTTGGTTTTGGTAAAATGTAAGTCCCTTACTGGCCAGCCAATGCATTTTTTTAAGGAACACTTAATTTTTAAAAACTTTTTGGCTGATTTTACATCTCATCTAGAGGTGAATAGTTAAGTTTTACCATTTTGGAATCCATTCAGCCAATATCCAAGTGTGGCGGGAGCACTTTTAGCTTAGCTTAGCATATATAATTGAATCAGATTAGACCATTAGCATCTCTCTCAAAATGATTGAAGAGTTTTGACAGTTTTCCTATTTAAAGCTTGACTCTTCTGTAGTAACATATATATATATTTCTAGGAGCTATATTACTGCATGAACCAAGGTCAATAGACTGAAGTGAGTTGCCCCCATTATCCCTCTTTATTGAGGCTTCATTAGATCCTAGTATTGTTGACAGTGCTCTCATTTTCCTGCAGTCTCAGTTGTGGTAAAGTGTAAATCATGTAACTCAAAATGTAACTTTTTTTTTTGGCTCATTTTACAACTCACCTAGAGTTAAATAGTTGAGTTTTACCGTTTTGGAATCCAGTTAGCCAATATCCAAGTCTGGCAGGATCACTTTTAGCTTAGCTTAGCATATATAATTGAATCAGGTTAGACCTTCGATTCTTCAAATTAGAATTGATTCATTAGATCCTAGAATTGTTGACAGTGCTGTCATTTTTCTGCAGCTTTGGCTGTGGTAAAACATAATTCAGTTCTAAGTACTGGCCAGCCAATGCATTTTTGTTTTAAAACGCTCTACTTTTTCACTTTTTGGCTCATTTCATGACTCTCCAAGAGTTAAATAGTTGAGTTTTATAATTTTTAAATCCAGTCAGCTGATCTTCAGGTATAGCCGGAGCACTTTTAGCGTAGCTTAGCATATTTAATTGAATCCGATTAGACCATTAGCTCCTCACTCAAAAATGACTGAAGAATTTTGATAGTTTTCCTATTTAAAGCTTGACTCTTCTGTAGTTACATATATATGTCAAGGAGCTATATTACTCTATGAACCAAGGTCAGTGGAATGAAGCGAGTTGTCCCCTTATCTCTCTTTATTGAGGCTTCATAAGATCCTAGTATTGTTCACAGTGCTGTCATTTTCCTGCAGTCTCAGTTGTGGTGAAGTGTAAATCATGTAACTCAAAATGTAACTTTTTTTTTTGGCTCATTTTACAACTCACCTAGAGTTAAATAGTTGAGTTTTAGCGTTTTAGAATCCAGTTAGCCAATATCCAAGTCTGGCAGGATCACTTTTAGCTTAGCTTAGCATATATAATTGAATCAGGTTAGACCTTCGATTCTTCAAATTAGAACTGATTCATTAGATCCTAGAATTGTTGACAGTGCTGTCATTTTTCTGCAGTTTTGGCTGTGGTAAAACACAATTCAGTTCTAAGTACTGGCCAGCCAAGGCATTTTTGTTTTAAAACGCTCTACTTTTTCACTTTTTGGCTCATTTCATGACTCTCCAAGAGTTAAATAGTTGAGTTTTATCATTTTTAAATCCAGTCAGCTGATCTTCAGGTATAGCCGGAGCACTTTTAGCTTAGCTTAGCATATTTAATTGAATCCGATTAGACCATTAGCTCCTCACTCAAAAATGACTGAAGAGTTTTGATAGTTTTCCTATTTAAAGCTTGACTCTTTTGTAGTTACATGTATATGTCTAGGAGCAATATTACTCCGTGAACCAAGGTCTGTGGAATCAAGTGAGTTGTCCCCTTATCTCTCTTTATTGAGGCTTCATTAGATCCTAGTATTGTTGACAGTGCTCTCATTTTCCTGCAGTCTTAGTTGTGGTAAATTGTAATTCATCTAACACAAAATGTAGCTAATTTTTCTTTTTTTTTCTTTTTTTGGCTCATTTTACAACTCACCTATAGTTAAATAGTTGAGTTTTACCATCTTCGGGTCTAGCAGGAGCACTTTTACCTTAGCTTAGCATATATACACTGTAAAAAGTAAAGGTGCTTCAAGTAACCTGTTGAGTACTCAAGGAACTTCAAAATGTATTTTAAGTGCCTTAAAGCTCTTTCTCTAAAAAAAGGGGTTCCTTGAGGAAACACTGACAGTCTTTTCAGTACTTGCAGGACCCTTTTGCTGTAACTGGGATCCTACAAGCACTTTTTGTCAATACTGAGGTTCTGGAGTCACTGTTTCCTTACACCAAGACCTTGAAGCACTTTGAAAGTTATTGGAGGAACTCAATTTTCAAAAAAGAGTTACTCTAAAATCTATAAAGTTTTATAATAGTTCCGGGTGGATCTCTCTTCTAAAAGCTAGCACTTAAAGGAACCAAGAGATTTTTTTTTGTCATAATTAAATAGGACAATTGTGGAGACCAGAAAATGAGATTGATGAACTGCCCCTTTTGAAATGGTGCCTAGAGGTTCTTTAGAGAGTTCCGCCGGCGTGGCAATGTGACAAACCCCAAAAAGTGCCTCCAGGAACCTTTAATTTTTACAGTGAAACTGATTAGACCATTAGTATCTCGCTTACAAATGACTGTAGAGTTTTGATAGTTTTCCTAATTCTAGCTTGACTCTTCTGTAGTTACATCATGTACTACTGACGGAAAATGAAAAGTTGCTATTTTTAGTTCGATATGGCTAGGGACTAGACACTTCTCTACATTCTGGTTCAAATAGGTGGTCTCCATCTCCTATTTGCAAGGTGGTCATGTTGGTTATATTGATATTTTAGGGAGGCGCTGCATAATATCGTTGCACCTGCTGCAGCCATGGTACAGCAGCACAGTTCCTAGATTATTATGCTGGAATTAGGGTATAGTTCCTAGTCTGTGCATTGTAAAAAGAGAACTATACAAAATTGTCCATTTTTTATTTGAACATAGTAAATCTTACTAGATCACATTATGTTAAGTCAACCAAGTCAAGCGTCTGTGAGATATCACTCACAACATTTTGGGAAACGGTTGTGAATAGCTTGTTAGTTTCTTCAGCACTGCATAATACTATGGTAATTAGTTATATAGATATGATTTTGTATGATATTCTTTCATCTGAACAACACAATTTAGCCCTAAGGCCCTTTCACACTGAGCATGAAGTGATAAAGCAAGACGAATCACTGACAAATTGAGCTGTACACTAAACACGAAATGGCAAATTCAATTCCCATGGCAAATTATGCCTGCAAGAAAGGTGGCACTGACCACAACAATGCTCCACTAACACTCATTTTCCTTGTGTATCTTGTCATTTTTCCATTTGGCTTTAACTTTGTTTTCTGCACAGTTAAAAAATAGTTAATTTGTTGTAATTGATCACTCCAAATGAAACAAATACTATAGTAATTAACAGAAAATACCACAGTTTTTTGAACCATACTATAGTAAAGTGTATTATACTGTATTTATTAAAGTATTTACAACACTTTCCTTATTAATGCTGCAGCATTATGTAGTACTGACTGCGGTGAACTAATAAACTGTAAGAAATATTGTAGCACACTTCAGTTTTTACAACATTAAACTGGTGTATTGTTAAATAATATATCCTATAGACCATTTTCTTCGAACGCAATATTACCGTTCTGCGCATATGCGTAAGGAGGATGCTTCAAACTTTTGGTCGTCAGCTTGATGCGCATAAAGAGTCACGTTCGGGCAGCTTTAAAATCATCAACATAGGCTCATCCTGAAAACACAGCCCTATATACGTTTCTGGAGATCGCGAATAATGTAGCCAGTATGGCTGCATTTCGTCTTTAAAACGAACGCCACAGTGACACCGTTCCTTTTCATGCTTACCAGCTGACCGCTTACTTGCATGTGGATGGCTTTTCAGCTGTTACTATAGAACTACAACAACAGATTAATCTAATACTTTACTATAATATGGTTCAACAACACTATAGTATTTACTGTACATTTCTATAGTATTTTTTCATATGGGGACCTACTGTTTTGATTCAGGAGCACCAATGCGTCATACTGCACATTTGCACCGTTTAATCTCTCCGTGTATGAAAGGGCCTTTACACCATGCTTTTATTTATAGCAATACAAGATGCAATGAAACTTATTGATGACTGAGTCTGTTAGCCATTTAGTCTTTCATAGTCAAACCTTCACACTCATGGAAAACCATGTCACGGGACACCATCACAGCTTTGGCTGACATTTAATGCAACCACCCATTAATTTTGTCTTTAAAAGATGTCAAATAGACATCCAAACGCAGATGTCTTGGTTAAAACTAGGTTAAATTTAGGCATCTAACAATAGTCCAAGAAAATACATCAAATACAGTCAAATATAATCATCAAATACACAGACAAACTCAAACTTTACATTACATTCGTTTTTAAATGACTAGCCTATTGACAGTTCAAATCTAGTTTTGTTTTAGTCAAGAAGTCTAGGTTTTGACGTCTATTAGATGTCTTTTAAACGCAAAAAAAAATGCTTGCTGGGTAATCGGAGTTCACTTTGTTTGGTCGTCATGTTTAAGGGCACTGTAAAAAATTGCTGTAAGATTTACATTATAACTGGCAATTTTGGTTGCCAGTAATACATTCAAATTTACAAGCGCTGTAAACTAACAATTACAATTGTGCTGTGAAACTATAGCACAGTTGTAATTGTTAATTAACAGTGCGATTGTAAATTTTGCCAGTAATACCATAAAAATTGCCAGTAATACAGTAAAATTCACAAGCGCGCTGTAAATTACAATTACAATTGTGCTGTGAAACTACAGCACAAATGTAATTGTTAATTTACAGTGCACTTGTATATTTTACAGTAGTACTGGCAACCCATATTGGCAATAATACTGTGAATTTTACAGCAATTTTTTTTACAGTGGGTGTGTAAATGTAGCTGTGACGTCTGTACAATAACAGAGAGTAAAGAGTCAGTGCCTTAAACTATAGAACTGCATTTATTTGATATCGCTAATTGTCAAAGTAGGGTTTTTTTCCTTGTGAGATGCTTTGCAGTGATGGGAATAACGGCGCAATAAATAAACGGTGTTACGAACGGCAATACTTTTTTCAGTAACGAGTAATAAAATGAAGCGATTTTTATGTGAGCAGCGTCTCACTCAGTCATAGGATCGCTCTTTCTGGGGTGGGTGTATGTGTTCGGGTCTAGGGCGGGACACATAACCAACCAGTGATGATGATTGGTGTGTCTGTAAACATGGTGTAACTGAGAATGTGATGATTGGCTTAGAGTACATTTCCATCATTTGCCAATCAGAGGCAGAGTAGAGCGGGTGTTCACACAGAAGCACATGCATCATTCACACACCAACGATCAGGAGTCAGAGCGATGGCAAGTTCAGCAAGTTTAAAGGTAGCGTTTGCAAACTGGAAATATAAGCACTACTTTTCCCTCGTTGAGGTGAAAGGCAAGAATGTTTATGTATCGTACAACTTATGCCCAGGAAAAAAAAGAGTCTCTCAGCATTGGTGACAAGTAATTCTAATCTAATAAAGCACCTCCAGTGTTTCCTCTAGGATTTCTTCCAGCTGTGGCGGAAGGCCTTTTGCACAGATCTACCAACAACCTATGGTGTTATTTCAATGACAAATGCCATGAGCGCAGTATTACAAGTCGAATTACTGCATTTATGTAATACGAGCATGCGAATCTCTTTGCTTGCGCTCCGATTTCCTCTGTTTGTGCACAAAACTTCTTGCACGTCCTCAAATATACGCTGCTCAAGTGCATATTTTCTTGTGCACTCTCAAATAAACACTGCTGAAGTGCGATTTAGCGCATTTATGTAGTGAGTACATCTCTAGCATTGATTTGATTGGCTAGGAATATTTATAAATGTCTCCAATAGACCTACAGAGCGGCATTAATACGTCTTGAAGTAAAGTGAAATGGCTATAAACTCCAGCAAGATAAAGTCTTTCTTTGTTGTATGCAGAAGCATAGACCTTTATCTATTAAGTATAATTATGGAAACTGTGTTCATCCTAACTGAAAGCTATATGTTGAGTTTGCTAGCCTCACGCATCACGCACCTGTCAGTCAGTCAGTCAGTATGTCACCTTAAAGAGTTAAACAAATAACGCACAGCACTACTATGGTTACAGAAAAGTTTGCGCTGTTATAATTCACTTACCTTTTAATACGTTTTGGTGTGATATATAACCCGCTATTAAAAAAACGACTGAATGTTTTGAATGAGAAGCTGTAATGTAGCCTTGCTAAGATGAATTTTGGTGTGGCGCCCCGCCATGGAAGTATGAATGTAGTGGAAACCGTGACCTCGTGTCATCACATGCTGCTACAAAATTAGTGGATACAGGTGATAACATGAGCTCTGCTACCAAAGGAGGAGATGAAGCCACGACGTCAAAGCAAATAAAATGTATTTTTTAAATTAAACTAAATAATATCTAGATATATAGTTGAGGACATGCTGCCGTTGTCTCTCACATTGTCCCATAACACAAATAAAATAGTGTAGGTTAGTGTACAATGTTTTATATTTATTTTATAGTCATTTGACAAACTAGATATTTTTTAAAGGAACGCAATAGTTACTTTTCCTGGTAATTAGTTACTTTTATAATTATGTAACTCAATTACTAACTCAGTTACTATTTGTGAGAAGTAACTAACTGTTACTAATTACTCTTTTAAAGGAACATGGCCACCGGTGGTGATTACAGCATTATTTCCAGGTGGAATTCAATATGCTCTCAACCTTCACGTTTGTTGAAGTCAACCAATGAGATAATGATTTTGAACTGCCTTAAGTGTTTCCAGTTTTTTAGTGGCATATGCATTAGACATTCATTCAGTGGCGCGTGGGCTTGACGTCTGAGGCTGACACTTACCACCATGCCTTAAAAAAAACCCCTGCTGGCAACAAGCCTTTTACTCAATTGACAGATTTTGCAACATCCTTTTGCTGCATTTCAATAGTTGTTGACTTATTATGGACTAAACAAAAATATGGTTTCAAGCATTCTTGAGAATATCTTGTTTCGTGTTCAACAGAAGAAAGCAACTCAAAGAGGACTGGAGTAAGTAGAAGATGAGGAAATAATGACAGGAGTTTCATTTTTGTGGGAGCTATCCCTTTGAAATGATAGAAAATTGCTGATTGCATATCAATTTTGTTTTTACACAAAATTCACATACTAATATATATATATATATATATATATATATATATATATATATATATATATATATATATATATATATATATATATATATATATATATATATATATATATATATATATATATATATATATATATATATATATATATATATGGTTGAAGTCGGATTTATTAAACCCCCTGAATTATTAGCCCCCCTGTTTATTTTTTTCCCCAATTTCTGTTTAACAGAGAGCAGATTTTTTCCAACACATTTCTAATAGTTTCTAAACATTTCATAATAGTTTTAATAACTCATTTCTAATAACTGATTTATTTTATCTTTGCCATGATGACAGTAAATAATATTTGACTAGATGTTTTTCAAGACACTTCTATACAGCCAAAAGTGACATTTAAAGGCTTAACTAAGTTAATAAGTTTAACTAGGCAGGTCAGGGTAATTAGGCAAGTTATTGTATAATGATGGTTTGTTCTGTAGACTATCGAAAAAAATATATAGCTTAAAGGGGCTAATAATTTTGACCTTAAAATGGTTTTTAAAAAATTTAAAACTGCTTTTATTCTAGCTGAAATAAAATAAATGAGACTTTCTCCAGAAGAAAAAATATTATCAGACATACTGTGAAAATTTTCTTGCTCTGTTAAACATCATTTAGGAAATATTTAAAAAAGAATAAAAATTTAAAGGAGGTTTATTAATTCTGATTTCAACTGTATATATCTGAAAACAGGAAATATGCATCATATGTGGTTTTTCTGCAATTAATAACTAAATATTGGCAAATTATTTATATTTATTTTCTAATTTGTAGAAATGTTTACACTCTCATTCATATATAAATGATAGTTAATAGTAGAGTTGCCCTCAATGCTTTTTTCTAAAAATTTGACATTTTCATATAAATGGTCTGTCATTAAAGGCATTAAACAGTTTAAAAGTTTTGAAATTACTAGGAGCATAAAGCAAAAATATCATTTGCTCCATGCTCCTAGTAATTTCAGAGCTTTTAAAGTATTTTACGGCTAAATCACGATAATTTCAGAATTTTTAAAGTATTTTTTATTTTATTATGTCTGCAAAACAGACCAAAATGTCCAGAATTTAACTCTACATTTACATGAAAACGAAATAAAAAAAGAAATGTTTTTTCCTGTGTTTCAAATAAAATTTGAAGTGTTTTAATTGGCAAAGTTGGGCATCACAGTGGTGCAGTGGGTAGCACAATCACCTCACAGCAAGAAGGTCGCTGGTTTGAGCCTCCGGGTTTCCTCTGGGTGCTCCGGTTTCCCCCACGAGTCCAAAGACATGCGGTACAGGTGAATTTGGTAAACTAAATTGGCCGTAGTGTATGAGTGTGTATGGTTATTTCCCAGTGATGGGTTGCAGCTGGAAGGGTAAAATCCGCTGCGTAAAACATATGCTGGATAAGTTGCCGGTTCATTCCCGCTGTGGAGACCCCAGATTGATAAAGGGACTAAGCTGAAAAGAGAATGAATGAATGAATTGCCAAAGTTTTCAAAATGATCCATACACATCAGTAAATACTGTATTACGAATGCCAGGCAAGTATTTGGCACTCTCACCTTATTAGTAAGCTGTACGGAACCTGTACGGAAGTGACTGCAGTCAGCGGCTCAGTGCTGTTGTGTATGTAGAATTGGTAACACTTTATTTTGATGATCCATTTGAGTATTAGTAGACTGTCTGTTTAATATGTGTTGATACTGCTCCTTCAACAGACAATAAACTGACTATAAGAAACTTTGCAAGTACATGTCAACTTACGCTAACCCTAACCCCAACACCAACCCTAACCCCAACCTAACAGTTTACTTATAATCTAATGAGAATTAGAGTTGGCATGTAGAAGCAATGTAACTTAATTCAACATATGGACCATCAAAATAAAGTGTGACCATAGAATTTGCTGGGTGTGTAACATGTGTCTCCGCTTTTGGTTTTAATGTGAAGTAAATACACACTTTGGAGCCAAAAGTATCTAAATGCAGCCTTGATGGTGCAAGTTGCATATTTCAGTGATGCAATGTCAGACACAATGCACTCAATGGACCTAGAGACGTCACTGTGAGGGGTAGGGTTAGGGGCGGGGTTAGGTAAGCGCATTAAAAAGCATGGGATGCAGCTCAGATTTCACTTCACCAGATCTGCATCCAGCGGTGCAGCGTTAACACACACTTGAGAATTAACAACACTACCACATACTCCGCCATTGTTGTGTGTTTGTTCAAGTTTGTCTTTTGTCTACACTTCCCTAGCATTATCGCACATGATGTCATCGTTTTCAGAGACTCGTTTTTGGGTGTTTTCACAGACACAATCATGTGTAATTCTGTTTTCTTGTTTTTATGACGTGGTAATTAATTTTTAATAGTTTGTTGTATGGAATTGTACTGATATTGCATGTGTAATGATGTGTTTTTAATTTAAGGTTTGATTTATTAGATTTTTCTATTTAAAAAATCTGGCAGGAGACAATTAATGGTTGATTAATGTGCATTGTGATTGTTAAATAAATAAAATAAAAAGTTTTCAAAAACCTCCATTTGTTAATTTTATGCCAATTTTATGCCAAAAACACTAATTTCATGTAAACATACAGGCAGAAACACATAAAAATTACCCAGGATGTGCTTTGGGGTTTCATTCATTCATTCATTCATTCATTTTCTTTTCGGCTTAGTCCCTTTATTAATCAGGGGTCGCCACAGCGGAATGAATCACCAACTTATCCAGCATATGTTTTACGCAGCGAATGTCCTTCCAACACTCATACACTCTTGCATTCACACACATACACTATGGCCAATTTAGCTTATTCAATTCACCTATAGCGCATATGTTTGGACTGTGGGGGAAACAATTTCTAAACTTTTAAAATTGTAATTGCAGGCCTTTGATTCATTACTAATTATAGATAAATACATTTGAGTTTTATTTTGAAATTTTAGCGCTGCAGGATAAGGCATTATTGATTATTCTTTTTTACTCTTTAGTGATTCAATCTTAAACAACACGGGCTGTGAATGCATAGCCCCGTATACATATCTGGAGAGCACGTATTGTGTAGCCAGAGGTACTTATAGCTGCATTTTGTCTTTAAAATGAATGTTATGGGGCAGTATGATGCCGCAGGCGGCTTCTGTTTGGTGGGCGGGTCAACTGGTGCTTTTAAAAACACTATCGGTTGGGTCGGTCAATCGGGCGACATCGGCCAGGGTGGATTTACACGAGAAGAGCAAGCACGAATGGCACTCGTGAGAGAAATTTGAGATCTGAAATAGTGTAAACAGTGGCCTCTGGTGGATTCGCAAAAACAAAAACTGCAAAAAACGTAGCTCCAGGGACGTAGTTCGTGCTGTCCAGAAATGTATATGGGGTACATATTCATAATGAGCCTGGGTCGATGCTGTTGGATGGGTATAATTTCACACAATGCCTTCAGCTGATGTTCTTATAGTAGGGTTGACTGTCAAGGTTGAATTTGCTGTTCAAAGTTCATGTGAGTTAGGTGGAGTGGGCATTTTTTGGGGGGGAATGAATCTAGGCACGGAATTGTCACGCAGCAGGAACAGGCGCTTAAAGCAACGAGAGCGACCACTCTAGTGCTTTTTTCCCTCCTCATATCAAAGCAGTCACTGTTCGAAAAAAAATTATCTGGAGACACAGCAGTGGTTCAGAAGACAGCTCGGCAAAGCTGCGAAGCTGTCTGCTGCAATGTGTCAGGCTGAAGGATGAAATCTTAATCCTGGCCCCATTATTCCAACAACTGTGCCGCGTTCAACATCGCGTTGAGCAAAGTGAAAGATGCCACCCGGCTTTAACTGCAGTGTTTGTTGCTTTTAATAGATTTGGGTTTAAAGAGAAATTAAAAAGCCTTAGGGGGATTGTGGACCACTGGGATATCGTGATTATCATAATAAGATTTTAAAGGGATAATTCATCATTTACTCAGCCTCAAGTGGTTTTCTTGTTGAACATAAAAAAGAATGTTGGAAATTAGTTACCATTCACAATCATAGTGTGAAAAACAAATACTATTGAAGTCAATGGTTACCGTTTTTCAACATTTTTAACAGGTGTGAAGGGTGAGTAAATTGTGACATAATTAACATTTTTGGGTGAACTATACCTTTAAATGGGTTTGTGACAAGTGAAGGATGAATAAATTATGACAGATTTTTTTATTTTTAGGTGAACTGTCCCTTTAAGATTTCCTTGCATATTTCCATAGCAAAAGCTCTAGATTGAGAGTAATAGCTGAGAGTCAGAACTGTTGCTTATCTCTGCCTATTTGACACTCATTGTCTTTCATTTCACATCTCAGAAACGTTCAGTTTCCTGCATAATGTTCAATTTCCCGCATAACATATTTCAGTCACACTGGGAGAAGTGGTACGCAAAGATGAGTAGTGCTGGAAAGATAAACCGTTATGCTCTGAATGCTTTTTATCAGTGTGGATGAGACAATCAGAACGCTAAATCCATTATTCTCACACTGTGTCCAAACGATTAAGTCTGACTGCAGAAGAGAGTTGTTTAAAAGACGATGGTTTTGAGATGCGTTATTGTGAACATGATTTGTTTTTATTGTGAACTATTTGTAGTGGTTATGCTGATGATGGAGTGCCTGGATTAACAGCCTCTTAAAGGGCAAGTTCAACCTAAAATTAAAGTACTGACATAGGCTCTGTTGGATATATGTGCCTTGGCCTACATTTTATGAACATTAGGGATACACTGAAATGAAAATTCTGGGCTGAAAAAAATCTGAGAATACTGGAGGCACTTGGTCGAAAACCGAAATCAAAAATGTTTTGTAATAGTTACTTATTATCTTATTAAATAATAAAACTTTGTATTTTTTTATTTTACTCAATAACTTTGATTATGGTGGCACGGTGGCTCAGTGGTTGGCACTGTCACCTCACAGCAAGAACGTCGCTGGTTTGAGTCTCGGCTGAGCCAGTTGGCATTTCTGTGTGGAGTTTGCATGTTCTCCCCGTGTTGGTGTGGGTTTCCTCTGGGTGCTCCGGTTTCCCCCACAGTCCAAAGGCGTGTGCTATAGGTGAATTAATTTTCTTTTCAGCTTAGTCCCTTTATAAATCAGGGGCTGTGAACAGCGCAATGAACCGGCAACTTATTCAGCATATGTTTTAGCGGATACCCTTCCAGCCGCAACCCATCTCTGGAAAACATCCATACCCTCTTGCACTCACACATACACTAAGGCCAATTTAGCTTACCCAATTGACCTATAGTCAATTAAACTGTAGTCAAACGTATGTTTAAGTATGTTTTTTATGTTCACAAAAACGTAGGCTGAAACATTTATTTTCAATGAACCTGTATTGGAAAATACCAACACAGGCTCATTGTGGATACGTACCCCTGTCTACATTTCTGGAGACCATGAAATATGTACCCAGAGGTACGTCTGGCTCTATTTTGTCTGTAAAACAAATGCTATAGGGCGGTATGATGCCACCGATGGTTTCTGTTCTGCGCTACCACCGACTGCTTACCTCCATGTGGACAGCTTTTCAGGTGGTACCAGTTTGCCCAGTAGCTCGCCGCGTAGGCCAATGGACTTGGGGAGTAGAGTTGAACGCAACAACGGGGTTCGAGTTTGGCGAAGTACGGTTCCAGAAAGCAGGTAAAACAAATGCAAAAAATAAATAAATAAATAAACAACAGGCTGAAAACATGGTAAAATCACGATTGCTTTTGAAATCTAGATTGCTTTTGAAACCCAATCGTTTGGGTTTAGTGAAGGTCAGTCAGTTAGTCAGTCGTCAGAAAGCTGGCCTGGTCGGCTAAAGTGTATATTGCACCCTCTGGTGGATTTACACTTAAGAAGGGAAAACATGAGAATCAAAAAGCGTACACAGTGACCTCTGGTGGTTTTGCAAAAACAAAAACTGCAAGCAGACGTACCTCCAATTACGTATTTCGATGTCAACTGAAATGTAGACATGGGTACGTATCCGCAATGAGTACTGTTGTTTACTTGCCATTATGTCATTCCGAAGCTGTTTGACTTTCTTAAGTGGAATGCAAATAAAGATATTTTGAGGAGTATTTTTGTCCATGATGTCCAAATGGTGTCCAAAACAACGCTGGACACTCGCAGTGTGAACACTTTTTAAACAACTACCATTAAAGGCTGGTTTATACTTCTGCATCGAGTAATCGCTTTGACCCACGATGCCTGCCTTGCACATAACTGTGCATTTATACTTCTGCATGCTGTTTGTGTTGCCCTGCAATAAAACTTCTGAAACGCTAGCTGGCAGTATGGTTTTATGTTCTTCTGTGTTGAGTTTCTTCGTGGGTATTTGCTTTTTTCTGAACGCTACAAGTAGCTAAAACAAGTGCTACAAGTGCAAAAACTTTAATCATAAGGTAAACACAAAACAAAAGTCTCCATCTGGAGCTTCTTCACGGGACTTATAACTTGTAAACACTCCCTCCATCAGGCTCAAGGCTCTCAGCACCACCTACGCTCATCATCAGTACCAAGTCGACCAGTCACAGAGCTATTGCTATGCTTCGCTGCGACATGCAGTTCCGTTTTTGAGAGGTGCGCATAAGCGTCGGCCACCGTGAGGACTATGCGACCATGCGAATTCTGCGCCAGAGCACACACGTGCACTTAAAGCAGAAGTATAAATTAGCCTTAAGGTGAATCAGTTATAAACAAGTATCCCTTTAATGGGTCATGATGGCATGATGGTTTTGGAGAATTAAAATTAAATTAATGTTCTGCAATGTTGCAACCTTCCTTCACATAATAATTAAATACAGATAGGCTTCCAATTGCTTTTTTTATAGATTACTTTCTAGTTAATTTATAGAGTCATGCTTCCATCATATTGCATACTGTCCTTAGAGTGCCACCATACACATAAAAAAATAGAGATCTGAGTATCATTTATCATGGTTTTTAAGCTTGGCGTATTAGTCAAAGAGCGGTTGTATTTGTCTAATTAATGATCCTGATCTTTTCCTTGACATTAGCTTTTACACAAGCCAGATTGCACAGGAGCAGAAAAAGAAAAATCTAATATTAGACACAGACATTTTGCCAAAGTCAGTGCAAAACATATATGCAATGAGGTATTCTTGTCATCAACATTAGTCTACATTTTCCGATCTTGAATGTCTGCCAGGCGTCTTCAGTAATCTTGGCATTTGTCAGTATGGTCTCATTTTTTCCTGCTTTTCCCCTTTCACCATGTTCTCAGCTCCTATTCATATTCCCATGTTATTCACATTAGATCCGATGACTTCTTAATGAACTGGAGCATGTTGCATCGATCCGTGAATCATATTATCATATTCTGGGCATTCTGATAAGCTAAACATTAGCCTCTAATGTCCTCATGCAAGCCATGAAATAGTGGAATCATTTTGTTGAGACTTTAAGTGTTCATTCGTGTTTTTGAAACTGATATGATACCAAAAGTGTCTCTCTGTTGTATGTATATCTATCTATATACAGCAGGGAAAATAAGTATTGAATGCGTCATGTTTTTTTCTGGAAATAATGTTTCTAAAGGAGCCGTTGACATTGAATTGAACCAGATTTTGGTAAAAACATAAACAACACAAACATAAAAATAAAACAAAACAAAAAAGATCTCAAAAATAAGTTATGGGTAATAACAATGAAAGGAAAAAGTACTGAACTACTGAAACGTATTTAATACTCTATGGTGATGGTGATGGCAACTTTAAGACGCCTCTCATATGGAGAATGGAGTCACATGCATTGCTTAGGTGTGGGTTTTTCACAGACATCAACAGAGTGTCAAAATCTTGAGGGTTCTGTGGGTCTCGTCTATCAAATTTGATCTTTAATTTGTATTTTATATTGGATTCAAGTCAGGTGATTGGCAGGGCCATTCTACAGCTTGATTTTCTTTCTCTGAAAGCATTTGAGAGTTTCCTTGGCTGTGTTTTTGATCATTGACTTGTAAAATGTCCAACCTGGTCCATCTTCATCCTCCTAATAATGTTGATGTTGGACTCAAGCAGCTAATATTCATTTACACTGAGGAATGGCAGAGGGTTGCTGAAGAACTACTGAGAGATTTCAGCTGCAGTCTGGGCTTCACGTGTTCAATACTTCTTCTCTGCATCATTTCATTTTATTACACATAACTTCATTTGTAAACGAATTAGTTTTGTTTTCTGTGCTATGATATGGATTTCTTTGGTTGTTACCAACGTCCAGGGAAAATTTCAAGTCAACGGTACTTTTAGAAATATGTTTTTCGAGAAAAATGGTGATGTGTTCGATACTAATTTTCTCCGCTGTATCTGTTTAAAGAAGAAAATGCTTGTGCAGAACCCTTTACTACACTGTAAAAAAAAGTTGACTCAACTCAAAATTTTAAGGCAACAAACTTCAGGACATTTTTGAGTTGACTCAACTTTCAACCCAATTATTGCACTTGACGCAATTTAAGTTGAGCAAACTCAAAAATGTCCTGAAGTTTGTTACCATAAATTTTTAAGTCGAGTCAACCTTTTTTTTTTTTTACAGTGTATGGGGTTGTGAGCGTGTCTGGTTTGGTTGCTTTTTGACTTCTGTCACGTTGTCGCCATGTTGTCAGGATGGTTGTTTGAAGTAGTTTAGTGGCCTTGCAAAAGTGCCCACATTAACAGTCTATTAACAGTCTTTCACAATAATCCAAAAAATAGGCATCGATCCCCAAGGAAGACATCAACTGAATAAACGTTACTTTGAATGAAAAGTTATTTGCTTTAAGCAACTGTCAAATGCACAATACTAAAGATAATTTTGGAAGGTGCTGCAATTTTATTTATTTTTCACATGTCGTAATGTGATGTCTGAGAACCTTCATCAAAATAAACCTTGGTTTGATTGTAATTAAAGTGTTTTAACCATTTTTTGGTGTGTTGATTTAAATTAAGGGCAGCATAGTGACTCATTGGTTACCACTTTTGCCTCACCGCAATAAGATCGCTGGTTCAAGTCCCAGCTGGGACAGTTGGCATTTCTGTGTGGAGTTTGCATGTTTTCCTCATGTTCACATGGGTTTCCTCCGGGTGCTCTGGTTTCCTCCACAGTCCAAACACATGTGCTATAGGTGAATTGAAGAAACTTAATTGGCCGTAGTGTATGTGTGTGAATGAGAGTGTTTGGATGTTTCCCAGTACTGGGTTGCAGCTCGAAGTGCATCCGCTGTGTAAAAACATATGCTGGATAAGTTGGCGGTTCATTGCGCTGTGGTGACCCCTGAAGAATAAAGGGACTAAGCTGAAAAGAAAATAAAAGAATGAATGAAATTGGCCTTAATGTAAGAGTGTGTGTGTGAATGTGAGAGGGTATGGGTGTTTCCCAGTACTGGGTTGCAGCTGGAAGGGTATCCGCTGTGTAAATACATATACTGGATAAGTTGTTGGTTCATTCCACTGTGGTAACCCTGAAGAATAAAGGGACTAAGCCGAAAAGAAAATGAAAGAATGAATGAAATTGGCCTTAATGTAAGAGTGTGTGTGTGAATGTGAGAGGGTATGGGTGTTTCCCAGTACTGGGTTGCAGCTGGAAGGGCATCTGCTTCGTAAAACCAGTTGGTGGTTCATTCTGCTGTGGCGACCCCTGATAAATAAGTGATTAAGCCGAAGGAAAATGAACGAGTGAATAATTTAAATTAACTTTTGTATATTCAAAGTTGCACTAAAGAAAAGCTTGGTTAAACTATGGTTATTATAGCAAGACAATGGTTAATTTGCATTTACCATGCTTTTACCATGTTTTTTTGTGGTAAAGCCATGGTTAGTTTTTACAAAGGAAATCTGAGTTTGCGTGACAATCTGCTGTACATTTACCATTTTTAATTGCTGATTCGTTAGAGATTTTAATGGTTTTGGTTTTCACTGATGGACGATTTTAGTGAGGATAATACTGACATGATGTCAATACAGCATAAGTTTTAGTGATAATAATAATAATGGAAAGGCCCAAGACTGCTTAATTTTTAACACATATTTTTAGCCTATATGTAAAACTTAAAATGGTAATTCTGTGACTTCTTACAATCTCAATTATACGTTTTTTATGGTCATACCCACAGTGAGGTACATCATGGGTCAATGTTAGGGCCATGCCTACTTTTAAAACATCGTACATTTAAGCATGACATTATACAAATTATGCTACGTGTTTGCTATCATATAAAATTGTTACATTTTCCTTTGAGATCGGGTTGGGTATACTCAACTGAGTGTTCAAACAGAGGCAGCTATTTTGTTATTATTGTTTGATCTTTGCTCAATTTCACTCCAGGACACATGATAGAAAAATATCACTGTACTGTTGTACCCTTGACTTGTTGGTATGTCATAATGCACTCTCTCAAGCTCTCATTAACGTGGGAGGATATTGTTGTTCCATCTCTTTTGCTGCTATTTTGTGCAACAATTGCCCAAGGCTATGGTGTTACCAACCATTGGATCTATTGCATGAATATATGTAAGTGTATGTGTAAAAGCTCACGAATACTTTAGTTCACAAATTAAACATACTTAATGTTTTTGATTATCGCTAGCAGACAAGATGACAATAACTGCATTGATGTTGCATATTCTTTGTGTCGGTACAGTACTTCTGATTAAGCATGCACTAAGTATGTAGCTATTAAAAAGTTATGCTCAATGTAGCTTGTGTGTGTATAGTAGGAATGTAATCTGTACATACTATATCCAAAAACACACCTATACATAGTCCACTGTTTATAAAATCTGAACGTATGGCGAAATGTAAAATACTTTGGTCCTGGTGCGTTTAGTTGCACGTTTCAGATGTCGAATCCACTAGAGGGCACTGTCTACATTTTTTGGAATCTGAAATATGCTACTTAGAGTAAGTTTTGTTGAATGTTTCAGATACACGTTCTTTTTGTAAACATCCAGATCACCTAGGCCAGTGAAGCACTGAACTAATCTCTTCCCATAACCCAACCAATAGTGTTTTCAAAAGCAAGTGTAAAAGAAAAGTGCACTGCAATTATGTAATCCTTTATTTGTCTGTGATATGTTCCTGTTAATATCATAAGTGTGTAAAGGAACAATATTTGTTGGCGTCAAACTGCTCTATATTGTTCATTTTACCTAGAAACTGCTGTAATGTATATGTTTATATTTATATATATTGTTATATGTTAAGTATATTTTTGCTGTTTACAAAAATGTAAGCTGAAGCATGAATTTCGCAACCCAGGCTCATTGTGGATATGTACCCCTGTCTACATTTCTGGGGACGTCTGCTCGCAGTTGTTGTGAATCCTCCAGAGGCTGCTGTGTACAATTTTCAAATTTCTTTCATGCTTCATCTTCTCACGTAAATCGACCAGATGGCGCAATATACACTTTGGCCAACCAGGCAAGCTTGCTGTTGACTGGCACACCCCCTCCCCTTTCACCTTTCCCTTTTTCTTTTTCTTTTCTTTTCTTTTTCCCTTTCCCTTACCCGTTTCCCTATCCCTTCCCCCTCCCCCTTTCCCCTTCTCCCTTCCCTTTCCCCATTCCTTTCCCTTCTCTTTCCCCTTTCCTTTCCCCTTTTTTCCTTTCCCCTTTCCCATTTCCCCTTTCCGCTTTCCCATTTCCCCTTTCCCCCTTTCCCTTCCCCTTTCCTTTTGTGCTTCCCCTTTTCCCCTTCCCTTTCCCCCTTCCTCTTTCGGATTCTCGTTCCTCTCCCTTTCACCCTTTCCCCCTTTCCCTATCCCTTTTCCCATTTCCCTTTCCCCTTTCCATTTTCCCTTTGCCCTTCCCCTTTCTCCTTTCCCCTTTCCCCTTCCTCTTCCCCTTCCCTTTCCCCTTTCCCCCTTTCCAATTTCTCCTTCCTTTTCAACTTTCCCATTTCCCCTTTCCCTTCCCCCTTCCCCTTTTCCTTTCCCTTTCCCTTTCCCTTTCCGCTTCCACTTCCCTTTCGTCTTTCATAGTTTAATTGAAAAAACTGAACTAAAACAGAGAAAAATGTTAACAAAACATTTATTAGACACAGAATTATAAACAGGACAGGAGGCAAAACAACAATAACCGCAAACAAGACAAGTATCAAAACATGGTGGAACAAAAAGGGAAAACCACTTTGTAATGCTTCACAGGGAAAGACAAGACTCAGCAAAGAGTCTGTGTGAATGAGGTGACTTTATAGTCCTAGTAATCATAAGCTTCCAGCTGTTTGTGAGTAATCAGAAACTGGTTCCTCCATTTGAATTATAGTTTGAGCATTTGATTTGTCATTTTATTAATACAGGATTTTACTCAGTTGTTCATAAAAATTAAATATCAAATACATTTGATTTCCCATTTGAGAATGCATTTTGATTTATTATTTGATTGTTTTAATATTATATTTATCATTCAGGTAGTTGTTTTGAAAGTTCGATTTATTATTTGATCTTTTTAGGCATTTGAATTTTCATTTTGTTTTTGTTAGGAAAAAACTTCCATATATATACATAACAGTTAAATACAAATTAACAGTCCACATGTGCTAAACGTTTTTTCCTGTAGAGCGAACTAGGTAATTGTTAGATGAAAATGAATAACAATTTCAAAGTACGTTAGCATTATATTAACTCTGCTCCCTTCGCGTCCCAAGTCCGCCAATATAAGCAGTAGCTACTGAGCAAACTGGTAACAGCTTAAAAGCCGTCCATATGCTGGTAATTGGTCAGCTGGTATAGCGCAAAATAGGAACAAAAGCCGACAGTGGCATCATACCACCCTGTAGCATTCGTTTTAAAGACAAATTGCAGCCAGACGTATCTCTGGTTACATAATTCATGCTCTCTAGAAAGTTAGACAGTGGTACGTATCTACAATGAGCCTTTGTTTATATTTCCAATGAGCATGTGTTACAGCATGACTATATTAATACCATTAATAATACCATTGCATAATACCATTCCATGACCACAAAACACTTACAGTAGTGCATTTGTAATTTATACATTTTGACATTTGCATCCTGTTGCATCTATGGTTATTCCAGTTTAGTTTACTTACTCTGTAGCATACTTGATACAGCGATGAATTTGCGATATTGAGCTATTGGGATGAGTCCTGTAAAACATTCTTGTTATTACTAACCCATTAACTATGACTCTTGCCTCAATAAACTTCTAATTAGCTGATAATTAGTTGTTATTAATGTAATAGCTAGGTTTAGGCATTAGGTACGATTAGGGATGTAGATTAAAATCATGTATGTACTTTTTAAGTACTAATAAACAGCCAGTATCTTAATAATATGCAGGTAATAAGTCACTGGTTAATAATGAAAATTCTTGTAACCATACTTTTATTACTACTCATTTTTTCAAAGTCTTATAAAATGTACAAGCACATGTACACTCACTGGCCTCTTTATTAGGTACACCTTACTAGTAACGAGTTGGACACAGTTGCTGCACATCCATGATGTGAATCTCTTGTTCCACCACATCCCAAAGGTGCTCTATTGGATTGAGATCTGGTGACTGTGGTGACCATTTGAGTACAGTGAACTCATTGTCATGTTCAAAAAACCAGTCTGAGATGATTCGCTCTTTATGACATGGCACGTTATCTTGCTGGAAGTAGCCATCATAAGATGGATATACTGTGGTCATAAAAGTATGGACATGGTCAGCAACAATACTCAGGTAGGCTGTGGCGTTGACACGATGCTTAATTGGTACTAATGTGCCCAAAGTGTGCCAAGAAAATATCCCCCACACCATTACACCACCACCACCAGCCTGATATCTTGTATCATGGATCCATGCTTTCATGTTGTTGAGCCCAAATTCTGACCCCACCATCCGAATTTCGCAGCAGAAGACTCATCCGACCAGGCAACGTTTTTCCAGTCTTCAAAATTTTCAATTTTGGTGAGCCTTAGCGAATTGTAGCCTTAGTTTCCTTTTCTTAGCTTACAGAAGTGGCACCCAGTGTGGTCTTCTGCTGCTGTAGCCCATCTGCCTCAAGGTTGGACGTGATGTGCGTTCAGAGATGCTCTTCTGACCTTTCTTCCCCATTCTGATGCTCGGTTTGAACTGCAGCAGATCTTCTTGTCCATGGCTGTTTCTAAATTCCAAAAACGCAGACTGAAGACTGGTCTTGCCAGGTGTCCTCAGAAGAATGAACTCGGGAGACCACGAGAACAGAGAACGCGTCCTTTGAGAAATGAGATGCTGCGTTCTTCCTGATGGTCACATGACCTGCACGCATTTTTAATGGAAAATTATTTAAACATTACAGCATTCATACAATGATTTATTGTTTTCCCCTTTTTCAAAAATATACTCTGCTAATAACATTATAAATATACGTTGCACAAAAATAAATAAAACAGAGTTTACTACAAATTTCAGCAAATTAACACCCTAAATGTGTTTATTCCTTCATTAAGATGTTCATGGGAATGTTTACTTTTACCGTTTCATTTAGGGAAACTCCTGAGACAAATAAGTTTTATCTCTGAACTTTGATAATAAACCTATGTAAAATGCTGCGCTTCCCACCTCCAGTCGCAATGACATCTGGGACGTCTAGAACTTGTTTGGTGCTCAAGTCTGCATCCATGCGTCAGCAATATCAAGAACACATCCGGGAAGTTGCCATGTGATTGGCTGCCATGCGATTGGCTGATTAGAAATTTGCATTAACGAGCAGTTGGACAGGTGTACCTAATAAAGTGGCCAGTGAGTTTATAATATTTGTCAAAACATATGCCACAGACACATTCTTTCCCCTATCTTTCTAGCTCGGAATGCATCCATTGTAACTATATAAGTAATTCTGATAATGTAGTTTTTTTTGTACTGAGTGCTGCTCTCATGTTCTTGAGCCATTAGGTGTTTCACTATCTGCTCATGCAGCACCTATCAATGGAGAAGTGTCATTGTCATGCAGATCAAGAGCTAAAATTGAGTGGGAGCTAAGCCTACTTGTATCTCTCTCTTTCTTTCTCTCTCTCTCTCTCTCTCTCTCTCTCTCTCTCTCTCTCTCTCTCTCTCTCTCTCTCTCTCTCTCTCTCTCTCTCGCAGCTCCCTAGTATGTGTAAATTTAGTCTAATATTCTGTTGCACTCAGGAACCTGTGGTGTAATCTCTCTACAACACTCTTAGGCTACATGCATCACTTCCTCTTACACTACTCAAACATCTGAAAGCAGCCACCACGAGGGGGTGAAGAGACAAACACCGGCTCATTTAACAGCCCCTTTATAGCTCTGTATGACTCAGTATGATGTTCTTCATTTTGACGATAAGATAGCCTTAAAGTGCCCCTATTATGGTTATATCCCTTCATGTAGTGCATTTGTGAATGTAAAATAGCACAACAAATGGAGTCTCCCAAAAGAAGAACTGCCTGAAACTAATTGTTGGTAATTGGAACCAGTTTACATAGACAGATTTTGCAATACATTTGCATGATGCGAGCCTATAGCCTTCATTGGCTGCCTGTGAACAATGAGTGCTGTGACCTGCAAACGCTGTAGTTGAAGGGTTCTCAATGTCTACATTAAAAGGTCCAAATCTGAATTTGTAATTGGGTCAAAGGTCAGGAACAATTGATTTTACATAAATTGTTTTTATTAAACATCCATAACATGCATCACAAGTCAACACTATTTATTTTTCTTTAAATAAAGTGGAATTTTCATTCAAAACGCATTAAATACAATGTAAATGTGGCAAAAACACTAATATAAGTACATTTTTGTACAAAACACAACGAAAAGTTAGGCCAATAGTATCTGGATGCAGCCATGATGATGCAAGCTGAGATTTGCAGAGATGCAATGTCAGACCCAATGCACTCAATTGGGCTTGTGACGTCACTGTGAGGGGTAGGGTTAGGTGTGGGCATTAAACAGCATTGCATACTGCACCAGGTCTGCATCCAGACCTCTCTCCAAAAAAGTGACACAAAAAGTATGTAATGAAAACTTTTGGCAGGGCTCGAAATTAACCTTTTTGCTTGGTAGCACTGGTGCTCCTAACTTTTGAAAATCTAGGCGCACCAGCCAAAACTTAGTCGCACCCACCAATTATGAGCACCGGTACTACAAGTTTTATAAACAGATTTATTGCATTTGAAATCAACACTTATCAAAACTAACAAGCAAAAAATATATATACGCCTGAGTGAGGAAAATATGTCTCAACCAAGCGGCAACCTCCCGCTCTCCCTCGGGAAGCCAATACGGAAGTAACTGAAACTGCAATTCATCAAAATTCCACTAGTCCTGGCTCCATAATAGAGCAAATTGAGCCCACTGTTAGAATGGCCAACTTTACAGCAGAAAAAAAAAGGTGTTTACAGCCTGGTACAAAGAATGATTTTGGTTCATATAGCTATTATTACCCTCCATGACAACTGTGAGGGGGGTGAATTTTTAACTCATCCATTTCCTTTATATTATGTTATATTAAGTTTGCATAATTAAGGGCGTGGCCACTTGAGTGACAGCTAGGTCTCGCTGGTCGCCGTCACTTCACCTCAGCTGAATCCGGCAGATTAGCCGCTGATCTCGGCATATTCATCGTATTTTTGTTTTGTTTTATGTGGCTTTACACAGTCAGCTGCCTTTTGGACTTATTTCTTACAATTATCAGATGATATGGGATGCTGTGTGCATTTAATTGTGTTCACAAACCATTCACGTGGCCTCCGTTTCCCATGTGAGTAAAGTTATATACTTATACACCATCTCTATAAATGTATTTGTTTTATTTAAGATCATTTATCATTAATATTTTTCTTTAGACCCGTAAAGCACTTCAGAATGTGACAGATTGATTAGCTGTAGGCTCTAGAACAGTCATCTGAAGCGTTATCACACAGTGTTATACTGGATTTCATCAATAGTCTTGCATTTACTAACACACACTATATCTGAAGTGTTTGGAAGTATTTCGCGTTTTCCTCCTGTAGAAAAACATCATAAGAACAATGCTTAGTGGCTCACTGTATTACTACAGTGTTTTTGAAAGTCTAAACACTTTATTGATATAGTGTACAGCCAAGCACATGTGGTCAGAACACAAACGAGTCGCAGGTAATAAAGTATCAAGCATTTCTCCCAAAGTAAAGTCTGTCTGCCAGGTCTAAGCAAAGTGCCAGCAGGTGTCTGTAGCTCCGCTCACTCTCCGCCTCTTTGCCCTTGTTTGGTATCCCGCCGTGGGTGTGATGACGCGCGAACAAAATGGCGACGGTTGGCCGCGCCTACTTGTAGCTTCTTTTGCAGTGTTCAGAAACCTATGGGTGACATCACGGATACTATGTCCATATATTTTACAGTCTATGGTCTCAACGAAATCCCGTTATCATAATAAAATACATTTTCATAACATAATTAAGTGACCAAAAGATACACAGATCTCTCACTGGCCCTGCATGCACTTCTTGACATAAATTAATCTGTTAACAATAACTGAGCTGTGTTCTCATAGGTGGTGTCTGATATTGCACAGATGTTTATACCTTATACCTTTATACCCATACCATATACCTTATTATTTGCATACGTCATTTTAATAGCAATATCGGTCTTTTCATGAGCTGCAATATTAGTGTAATCTTAATCAGTGCAAGCCCTTTTGCGATGATGTACGTGGTGTTAAATTTTACATATAGCTGCACGGCTGACAGCATCTGGCGAATAAATGAAGGATTAAACAGAACCTCTCATGTTTAAAATGTGTTGATGTGGCAAACAGTTACCTGAAAATTCCATCCCACAGACTTTACAGTGAATGCTTACTTGAAGCCAATGGAAGTGTTTGATCCACCCTTTGAAAAATGCAGTTGGTGGATTAACATTCACCACATGATCAGTAATCAGATGTGCCATTATTTGTAGCTTTAGGTGTTTCTAAAACAAAATCTGTCAGTGTTGTTTTCATTCTCTCATCTTCAGCGCTTTACTTTTCCGCGGTTGTAGCTCTCCCTGTCATCTGAAGGCGGAAAGCGTTGAATGAGTGATTGACAGCTGATTTTAACCAATCCATTCGTGTTCAGTTCTACTGGGCCAACAAGAAGAGCGTGACGGCGGGGCAAGCATTGCGGGCTTTGTTTACTGCAGCGATTTGGCATGACAACAGTTTTAAACCATTCCTGAGCGCTGCGTTTCAAGTGCAAAGATGCATTCTGCTTGAATGTGTCCTGAATCTGCCCATGCGGTGAACATTTTGCAATTAAAACCGGTCGCACGCAACAATTTTATGCACTCGCACAAATGCTCCCAAATATATTTTGAGGTCGCATAGATAAAATTTTGGGCGCATATGTGACCAAAACAGTCACAATTTCGAGCCCTGTTAGATGTTGTAGTTTTGCACTCCTTATGTCTGCATCTTGTGGATACTGCCTTTCAAAATGTCTGTGTTTTATTTCATAGTTGTCTTTCATGTTTCCACTTTTATAAACTCCAATTGTCTCATTACAAATCAAGCAGAATGGCTTTGTGTTGGCTTGTGGCAAAATAAACACATACTTATCTGTCCATTCAACTTTAAACTGTCTATTATCTTCATCAAGTTTTCTTTTCAGTGAGAAAAACATCTTCATCCATTCAAATGATCGCTTTGCTGCGGTGGCGGTGCATTAAAGCCTCATGCAGCAAAACTTTGAATAATTTGCCTTCAATTTTATTGCGGCCCGTATTTTAAAAAAAGGAAAATGTAAACAACTAAACTTAATTTACAAGGTTTATGCATTTATCAGTGAAGGAAATACTCAGTTTGAATCCTTTACACATGGTCTTGCGATAAGAATTGGAGTCGGGTACAGATTGAATACCCTCGCGGTTCGGATCCGGACCGGAGTCTGGACTTTGAGAAGCCCTGCTATAGTTGTTTCTGAGGCCTGGAAGAGATTGGTTTTAATGGTTGATGTTATATATATATTGTTAACACTGTTATTAACTACATCTCCCAGAATGCACAGAGTTGTGTATGTTGTGTTCTGGTCCCTGTTGATCAGTTTCAAAGTCTCCAAGTCTAATCAATCAGAATAATTCAGACTCTCTCAAAGGAGGGGTTTAGATGGAGAGGAGTTTTCACCCAAATCTTTGAACCAATCATTTTGGAAATTGTGTCAGGCTGTACATGTCTTGACTGTACATGGTATGTTTTATGGAAGCATAGATAAATATTAGATAGATATTAAATCTTTGCTTAATAGAAGTGTAAATATCTAAAAACATTTTTGTAATCTGTGTAAATTTAGAATTAATTTTAACATTTATAATCCTTGTTGTAGGGTGACACGGTGGCATGAACTGAAAGCTGCAAAAAAAAATGTCATATTGTGACACAGTTCCTAGAAAAATTGAATGTCATGGGAAAACAGTGGGCATGGCTTGTTTTTTCTACTGCTAGCTGGTTGGATGTAGTAAATAGGGGTGTGAACCTGCACTGGTTTCACGGTTCGGTTACGATTATCATGCCATCGATTCGGTTCAATTCGATATCTCGGTGCATCACGGTGCATTGACGATGCTTTCCATACACAATTTGATATTTTACTTCACAGCACAAGAATTCTTGTATTAAAATGTATAATTTATAAATATATTTACATATTATTTGTAATACAATTTTGTCCTTTAATACCGTCAGATATGCAGTTGAAGTCAGATTTATTAGCCTCCCTGAATTATTAGCCCACTTGTTTATTTTTTCCCATAATTTCTGTTTAATGAAGAGATTTTTTCAACACATTTCTAAACATAATAGTTTTAATAACTCATTTCTAATAACTGATTTATTTTATCTTTGCCATGATGACAGTAAATAATATTTTACTAAATATTTTTCAAGACACTTCTGTACAGCTTAAGGTGGCATTTAAAGGCTTAACTAGGTTAATTAGGTTAACTAGGCGGGTTAGGGTAATTAGGCAAGTTATTGTATAATGATGGTTTGTTCTGTAGACAGTCGAAAAAAATCAACCCAGGCTCATTCTGAGAACGTAGTCCCGGGGACGTTTCTGGAGACCGTGAAATACGTCCCGGGAGGTACGTATTTTTGCAGTTTTTGTTTTTGCGAATCCACGAGAGGCCGCTGTGCGCGCTTTCTCCCGCGCCGTCCTCGCGTAAACCCGTTAGAGGACGCTGTCGAACGACCTTCCGCCTGTCTGCCTGGATGACAGAATGATTGACCGTGCGACCGGCCAATCGGCTGACCCACCCTCCTCCGTCCCTAAACCCAACAAACAACGATTCACAAAAGCCGTCCAGAAAAAGAAAAGCCCTCGTCTGATTTTTACCACGTTTTCGGATTTTGACCACATTCTCACCCTGTGACGAACTGGTTCGCTTTAGTTTTTGGATTTTGTTTTCTTACCTGATTTCTGGAACCGCTCTTCCGGGGACTCGAACCCGGTGTTCGTCGTGGTCAGCCCCTTTCTGTGCCTCAAGTCCACCAAAGTACACGAAGAGCTAACCGGACAAACTGGTTGCAGCGGGAAAGCCCTCCACACGGAGGCGAGCGGCAGGCCGGCTAGCGCCGAAAGGAACGGCGTCACACCGCCCCGCAGCGTTCGCTTAAAAAAATGAAATGCCGCCGGACGTACCCCCGGCTACGTATTTCGCGGTCTCCAGAAACGTCCACGAGACTACGTTCTCAGAATGAGCCTGGGTTGAAAAAAATATAGCTTAAAGGGGCTAATAATATTGACCCTAAAATAGCTTTTAAAAAATTTAAAACTGCTTTTATTCTTGCCGAAATAAAACAAATAAGACTTTCTCTAGAAGAAAAAATATTATTAGACATACTGTGAAAATTTCCTTGCTCTGTTAAACATCATTTGAGAAAAATTTAAAAAAGAATAAAAATTCAAAGGGGGCTAATAATTCTGAGTTCAACTGTATGTACAGTACCTTTAATTTTACCTGCTGAATGAAAACACTCTTTTTGAATGTTCCAAACAAAACTAAAGTGCATGCACAGAACAACATGAGAATTTAAAGTAAATAAACAAACGTAAACATTATCCCACTTCCTTTTTAAGCATTGTTCAGTGAGTTCTTAAACGTCTATGATTGGTCACGCACTCAGCAGAAAAGCTCGCGATTGGCTCTAACGGTCAGCGTGGCTCTGGTGCTGTTCAGTACATCAGTGACACAGACACTGATGTTAAACGGCCGTGGCGATCAGCTGATCCATTGTAGACGGCGACGCGGAAAACTCACTCTGCAGACACGCTCGTGTCTGGATCCACAAGTAACGTTATTGTTGTAACAGCCAAGAGAAGAGATAAAACGTTACCTCACAAACACACTAGCGAGTCAAAAAGGGAGAGTGAGAGAGAGCTGGGTTCTGATGTACTTCCCTGTCAGTGAAAGACTGTCCAGCAAACTCACAAGCAGTGCATTGTGCACAGCTATCTGCTTTTTAATTAGTTGGAGTGTTTTAATTACTCACGCTCACCTCCCTCGCCATAGTAAGCTACCGCCATGTAACGCATATGTGATAAATGACGTCCGTACATAATAAACGGTTATGATTATTACTGAACTGAATTGTTCACATCTGCTTCGCGATGCATCGAGGACACAATTACTTTTGACACCCCTTAAGGTAGGGGTTGCATTCAAAAATATCTGAAAAAGGGTCTTGGGAGAGTTATTACAACCTAACAGACTCCTCCTCCTCACCATTTCTGTTTGTTGTCAAAACTGACAGTTGAAGGGGCGTGGTTAAATATGTTAGCCACGCCCAATACCTCAGACAGACGTAATCTGTCAATTTAACTCAAAACAAACAGGAAGTGCATTTTCAGATCTCAATTAAAGATTACAACGCCAAACTATTTTTTTTATCTTAATGACATGCACAGAAGAATTGTTCACCACAAAACTACCAAAGTGAGCTAATGTGAGAAATTATGACAAGCTTTTACATATTGATGTACATTAAGTCAACTAAAAATGTTATTTGAGACATTGGCTAGACTGTAAAGTTTAGTAAAGCAGCGTTCTATGTTGATAACTCTGAAATGAGAAATCTAGATTGTGCACAGCCTGTTGCCTCACCTGATAACTTGAGTAAACAAGTTCATTTGGAAGAGTGACAATATAAGAATTTCATGTCACAGGTACACGATCCACTTTTAGCAGTGTGCATAAGTTGACCTATAGCCAAATGCTGAAAATAGAGTTTTCAAACTAGACCGCAGTATTGTGAACGTGTCTGATTTCTGTATGTTGGCCTTTCCGTAACTGGGGAGTTCTGTAACAAAATGGTTTTCCAGCAGCAAATGTTCTTGGAATTGATAAGAGGTCTGCTTGCCTGTGATTGGAGGGGCCACGGGAGGCAGTCGGGTGTTTGGAGTGATAGCAGAGACTCTACGAACTAGCTCTATATAGTCTATATAGGGAATCAGAAACCACTCGGCCAGCACAGTATTATAGTTATCTAGAGACGTAATAGTTTCTCAATGTCATGCTCTACATCCAAAACGCTCCCCAAAAAGTAATAATATTCTTGTAGAACTGCAAATTATGTGACCTCACAAGAAGTCTAAAATATCCAGTGTTAAAAAATATCAAAATCTTTTCTACATTAATCTACAGACACTGCAAAAACGAGTTTTTGTCTTTACTGCAATAAATGCTGGGTTGCTTCATGTTGTGCCAATACTAATCAATTAAGTTAACTTAATCGTTTCAACAAATTTAAGGGGATTGGACATAAAACAATTAAGTTGTCCCCGAAAAACTTAATTGTGTTGTTTCAGCTCATATTAAATAAGTAGTTTGAACAAGCAGTCTTTTTTGAGTGTTGTTTCTAGTCCAAATATCAAAATATTCTTAAATCAAAAAACATTTTCTAGACAAGTAAAATATAATATACATATATACATGCATGTATAATATACAGTTGAAGTCAGGATTATTAGCCCCCATTTGAATTTGTTTTTCTTTTTTAAATATTTCCCAAATTATGTTTAACAGAGCGAGGAAATTTTCACAGTATGTCTGATAATATTTTTTCTTCTGGAGAAGTTATTTTTTGTTTTATTTCAGCTGGAATAAAAGCAGTTTTTAATTTTTTATGAACCATTTTAAGGTCAAAATTATTAGCCCCTTTAAGCTAATTTTTTTTCCCGATAGTCTACGGAACAAACTATCGTTATACAATAACTTGCCTAATTACCCTGACCTGCCTAGTTAACCTAATTAACCTAGTTAAGCCTTTAAATGTCCCTTTAAGCTGTATAAAAGTGTCTTGATAAATATCTAGTCAAATATTATTTACTGTCATCATGGCAAAGATAAAATAAATCAGTTGAAAAAAATCTTCTCTCCGTTAAACAGAAATTGGGGGGAAATTTTAAATTGAGGACTGTACATACATGTATAATATATTTATATACATATTTAAAAAATAAAAGTGAAAATTTATGTGTTTTTCAGATTATTTTGCTTGTTCTATGGAAAAACATGTTTAATCTTAATGTATGATTTCTGAAAACACACTGTAAAAAGCAATTAGTTGTCTTTATTTTAAAAAACGTCAAGCGAACTAAGTTGCAACAGAAATACCTGTATGAAAAATCTTCCTGGAAGAGTTAAGTGTTATGAAGCGGACAGGAGACAGAGGTAAGGAAACGTTAGGGTGTTTATTAAATGACAACAAGGAGCACATGAAGGATAGCCAGGAGGATCAGGAATGATGTTGGGGTCTTTTCCTCCGTGGCTGGGTAACAGGAATACACGAGGATGGACAGCACACACCAGATACAGCTGACAGAGGATGACACAGACTTGGAAGGACTGGAAGACAGGACGATTCGGGTGGACCAGGAAGACTAGGAGGAATACAAAGAGAACAGGTAAGTAAAGCGTTTGTTTTAGCTGAGGATGACTACGCTGAGTGGTCGCTCAGTTGTCCGCTTTCGTCGAGACGAGCCCGGACAATGAGCGACTGGAGTGCTGTGCTTTTATCTGGTGCTCGTGAATGTGATGCAGCTGTGTGCTCATTAGAAGTCAGGTGATGGTGATCTTCGTGAGTGGGGATCGTGAGAGCCTGACCAATCCGTGACAGTACCCCCCTCCCCAGGGCCCGCTCCTGAGGGCCGAAACCTCCGACGCCGTGGTGGTCTCCCTCTGCCTCTAGGCGCTGGGAACTCAGGGTGGCTCTCATGAAACTCCACCATGAGACTAGGATCGAGAATATCAGCTCTGGGAACCCATGTCCTTTCTTCGGGGCCGTACCCTTCCCAGTCCACCAGGTACTCCAACTGGCCACCACGACGTCGGGAACGCAAGATCTCCTTCACTGCGTAGACGGCTCCTTCTTCTAGGAGCAGTGGAGGAGGGGGTTCCTCTTCGTGGTCAGGCTCTGTGGAGGGAAGAACAGGATCGTGATAGGGTTTCAGGAGTGATACGTGGAATGTAGGGTGAATACGGTAGTGAGAGGGTAATTGTAGTTTGTAGGTGACGGGGTTAACCTGTTCCACGATGGTGAAGGGACCAACAAATCGGGGACTTAACTTGCGAGAGGGCAGTCGCATGCGTATGTCCCGGGTGGATAGCCACACCTTTTGTCCGGGTGTGTATCTGGGTTCTTCAGACCTTCTTCTATCGGCGGTTACCTTGCTTCGACGGACTGCCCTCTGCAGATGTTGATGAGCCTCGTCCCAGACTCTCTCGCTCTCCCGGAACCAGTGATCCACTGCGGGGACATCAGATGGTTCGCCATCCCAGGGAAAGAGCGGTGGTTGGAAGCCCAGGACGCACTGGAATGGCGTGAGTCCGGTGGAGGGTTGCCGCAGTGAATTTTGGGCATATTCTGCCCAGCCCAAATACTGGCTCCAGGAGCTCTGGTGACCACTGCAGAAGGTCCTCAGGAACCGTCCCACCTCCTGAATCTTCCTCTCTGTCTGCCCGTTGGTTTGGGGATGATATCCAGAAGAGAGGCTGACGGCCACACCTAGGAGCTTGAAGAAGGCTTTCCATAGACGTGAGATGAACTGTGGACCTCTGTCCGACACAATATCTTCTGGAATACCAAATGACCTGAAGACTTGATTAAAGATATTGTCGGCTGTTTCAAAGGCTGTGGGAAGACCTTTCAGAGGGATTAGTTTGACAAACTTTGAGAATCTATCTACGATGACTAGAATACAGGTATTACCTTCTGACGAGGGGAGGTCAGTGATAAAGTCCACTCCTAGGTGTGACCAGGGACGGTTCGGAATCGGCAAGGGATGGAGCTTTCCAGCGGGTAGATGACGTGGGCTCTTGGATTGGGCACAGTCCTTACAGCCCTGAACATATTGCCTCACATCCCTTGCCATGTTTGGCCACCAGAATCGTTGGGATACTAGCGAGAGAGTATTGTTGATCCCTGGATGTCCAGTGCCTAGCGAGGTATGTAAGGAGTGGATCAGATCTACCCGGTGTTCAGGTGGTATGAACTGCCGATGAGGAGGGCATCCCGGCGGAGCAGGGGCTTCCGGAGTGGCAACGACTGGAGGAGCGTTCCAGGTGATCGGACAAATGGAGATGTGTTCGGGAAGAATCTTCGTCGGGAGTTCTTCATGATCGTGATGCTCGTGTAAACGAGAGAGAGCGTCTGCTCTTAGATTCTTGGGTCCTGGACGATAGGAAATGGAGAAATCAAAACGTGAGAAGAAAAGTGACCATCTGGCTTGACGTGGACATAGTCTCTTGGCCTCTTTGATATATTGGAGGTTTTTGTGATCTGTGATCACCTGGAACGGATGTTTGGCTCCCTCCAACCAGTGACGCCACTCCTCCAAGGCTAGCTTGATTGCTAGAAGCTCCCTGTCTCCTATGCTGTAATTCTGCTCCGCCGGGCTCAACTTCCGAGAGAAATAGGCACAGGGATGCAGTCGGGGCGGTGTATCATGATGTTGGGATAATACTGCCCCGACGCCGGTGGTGGATGCGTCCACTTCCACCACGAAAGGAAGATTTGGGTCAGGATGAGTCAGGAGTGGGGCCCTTGTGAACTCCTTCTTAAGAAGGCGGAAGGCTGCGGCTGCTTCTTTGGTCCACTCCAGTCCTTTGGGTTTACCCTTGAGGAGATTAGTGAGAGGTGATGTAATCCTGCTGTAGTCCTTGATAAACCGTCTATAAAAGTTAGCAAACCCAAGAAACCTCTGGAGCTCCTTAATGGAAGTGGGTTCTGACCAGGATAGAACAGCCTCAATTTTCTTCCCATCCATACGTATACCGGTTTGGTCAATGATGTATCCCAAGAAATGAATCGACTTCTGGTGGAATGAGCATTTCTCCGCTTTGAGGTAGAGGTGATGTTCTCTCAATGTGTGTAGGACCTCCGCAACGTGTTGGCGATGTTCGGCCTCACTCCGGGAGTAAATGAGGATGTCATCTATGTACACTATTACAAAGTGGTGAAGAAACTCCCGGAGGACTTCATGAATGAAGTTTTGGAATACGGAGGGGGCGTTGACCAGACCGTAAGGCATGACCTCATATTCATAGTGGCCAGTAGGGGTCACGAATGCTGTCTTCCATTGGTCCCCCTCACGTATTCTTATCAGATTATACGCGCTGCGGAGGTCCAATTTAGTGAAGACTTTAGCTTCTCGGAGCTGTTCCAAAGCGGCTGGTACCAGAGGAAGGGGATATCGGTATTTTACTGTACCGTTATTTAGGACCCTGTAGTCGATGCATGGACGCAGCCCTCCGTCCTTCTTGGCCACAAAGAAGAAGCTTGAGGCGGCTGGTGATTTTGAGTGACGTATGTACCCCTGACTCAGAGCCTCCCTTATGTAATCTTCCATTGCCTGATTCTCTGGAAGCGAGAGCGGGTAGATCCTACCTCTTGGCAACTGGGCATCTGGAACTAGGTCGATCGCGCAGTCCCATGGCCGATGCGGCGGTAGCTGGGAAGCTCTCTTGGGGCAGAAGACATCATGAAAGGAGCTGTACTCCTTAGGAATGTGGATAGACTGCTTCTCAGGAGGACTCTCGACCGATGTTGTAAACAAAGAAATGGGGTTCCGACCTTGAAGAGGGAGATTTGGAAAACAGGTAGGTGTACATCCAGATCCCCATTTCTTTATCTCTCCTGTGCCCCAAGAGATGATGGGATCGTGCTTCACCAGCCACGGGCCGCCCTAGAATGATGTCCATATTTGCACCCTCCAGAACCAGAAATTGAATCCTCTCTTGATGTAACAACCCCACTTGAAGAAGGATGTCTTCGCATTGTCGATGGATACGGGTCGAAGATCGAGTGCACTGGGTTATCGGTTGTATCTGGTATATATGCGAGGACGCCTCAGTACGTAGGTGGAGTTGACGACAGAGGGATTGGGAGATGAAGTTCCCTGCTGACCCGGAGTCGATGAGGGCTGTGACAAGGAGAGAAATAGAGGCAGTAGTTATTTGTACGGTGGTAGTAAGTGGTTTACATTGTTCAATATTCGTACTGAATACACTCACTGAAGTCCGAATGGGACGAAGGGGACACTCCATACGGGTGTGTCCACTGACACCGCAGTATAGACACAGACCCCGGGTCAGCCTCCTCTGTCGTTCCGCTGATGTCAGTCTTCCAGACTCTATTATCATGGGTTCTGGTTCTGGAGAGGCTGTTGACTCAGGCGATTGGAGGAGTGCAGACGAGGGGGTGATGGTGTCCTGTTGATAGGAACGGAGACGATCGGAACATCGGAGAGAATGTTGGATGAATCTCTCCAGACCCATAGTATCATCTAATGTGGCCAGCTGGATTCGGAGAGTGGGTTCCAAGCCGAGCCGGTACGTGGTCAACAACGATCTCTCATTCCATCCACTCGCAGCTGCTAGAGTGCGAAACCGGAGAGCATATTCCTGTGTAGATAGAGTACCTTGCTTTAGATGATACAGCTGCTCTCCAGCGGCTACTTCCCCATCAGAACGTCCAAACACCTCTTTGAAATACTCCGTGAAGGTAGTGATGGAATTCATGACCGGCCCGGCTTGGTTCCAGATCGTCTCAGCCCATTTAAGTGCAGGCCCAGAGAGTAGTGATACGATGTAGGCGATCTTTGACTTATCTGTGGGATATAGAGAAGGTTGCATTTCGAATATGAGGGAACATTGTAACAGAAAACCATTGCACTCCCCCGCTCCGCCTGAGTAGGGCGCTGGTCGGGCCATGGGACTGGAAGGAAGGGCCGAAGAAGAAACTGTGGAGGCGGAAGTGCTCGGTGCTGGTGGTGCGTTGGAAAGTGGAGCTGGTGGCTGTAGAATCCGCTTCAACTGGTCCACCAGCTCTTGAAAGTGATCGGGGGTGCTCATGTTGTCGTCGTTATAGGTCCGGGCTTCTGTTATGAAGCGGACAGGAGACAGAGGTAAGGAAACGTTAGGGTGTTTATTAAATGACAACAAGGAGCACATGAAGGATAGCCAGGAGGATCAGGAATGATGTTGGGGTCTTTTCCTCCGTGGCTGGGTAACAGGAATACACGAGGATGGACAGCACACACCAGATACAGCTGACAGAGGATGACACAGACTTGGAAGGACTGGAAGACAGGACGATTCGGGTGGACCAGGAAGACTAGGAGGAATACAAAGAGAACAGGTAAGTAAAGCGTTTGTTTTAGCTGAGGATGACTACGCTGAGTGGTCGCTCAGTTGTCCGCTTTCGTCGAGACGAGCCCGGACAATGAGCGACTGGAGTGCTGTGCTTTTATCTGGTGCTCGTGAATGTGATGCAGCTGTGTGCTCATTAGAAGTCAGGTGATGGTGATCTTCGTGAGTGGGGATCGTGAGAGCCTGACCAATCCGTGACATTAAGCAAGTTATATCATTCATTCATTCATTCATTTTCCTTCAGCTTAGTACCTTTATTCATTTGGGGTCACCACAGCGGAATGAACCGCCAACTTATCCAGCATATGTTTTACACAGCGGATGCCCTTCCAGTTGCAACCCAGTACTGGGAAACATCCAAACACGCTCATTCATACACATACACTACGGCCCATTTAGTTTATCCAATTCACCTATAGCGCATGTCTTTGGACTGTGGGGTAAACTGGAGCATCCATACCCAAAAAAAGACTTTAATAAGCATAATAAGACTTGTATGATACACTCAAAAAAATTATGTTTGTTGTTTGTTCAAACTACTTATTTATAATGATTACAGTTCTTGAGTATTTTTTGTGGGGACAGCTTCAATTCAATTCATCTTTTTTTATAGTGCTTTCGGATTGTGTCAAAGCAGCTGAATATCAGTGGTGGAAAGAGTATTGAAAAATCATACTTAAGTTAAAGTACTATTACTTGCCTAAAAATATAGTGCAAGTAGACTAAAAGTATCTGTTGTAAATATTACTCAAAGTATGAGTAAAAAGTAGATAGTAATGAGTAGATAGTAATGAGTAATGAGTATTACGCTGTGAAAAGCTGATGCATTTACATGTAATTTGTGGACGTGTGTAAACGTAACATTCTGTAGTGCATTTAGTTATTGCCCAGCAGGCACACAACATCATAAGAAGTTAATATTAGGTTAGATTTAGGTTGTGACATCAAGTGACCAAAATTCAATGTCTAGCCAGCGTCTGAGGACATTATTTTGATGTCCAATAACAACGTCAAGTGATGTTTATTGATATTTTGACATTCTGTGAGTGTTTTATAATTACATAAATGAGTATCTGTACACAAAACACACAAAATATGAACGTTCATTTATCTGTCTTCTGATTTTGGGCTGGATAATGACCTGAATTTGATGGTTTGGTTTGAGATTCACCTCATACCATCTCGTTTAGTTTGATTTACTACCATTTGTGCTATCTGAAAGTTCGCCTCCGTTCAAGGGCACATACATAGTAGATTGAAGGGCTGAATATTTTATATGAGAGGCTGATGGAGGAGGGTCATTCTTTGCCCGATATGTGCCATAAAGACCCATTAGTAGTTTGACACTGTTAATCTGACTCTCTGTGAGTATGACTGATAACGTCACATGCTGATTTTAAATTATTCCTTTTAGCCATTTGTGTGACAATAACAAATGACCTTTTTTCTGAAATATACGCACAGAATGTCAATTCCTCTAGCAGTGTTTGAACGTCACTTTTGTTAAAAAAACATATATTATGTTTATTGAATTTTCCCAATAATACACACATATCAATACATCTTCAAAACATACATAAAGAAAAGCATAAATTATATATATAAAACAGGACTACCTCAAATAAAACTGTAACATGTGAGTCAGGGACCCCAACATCATGGTTGGATTTTGTTTTAGAAATTAAAATCGGGTTTACGTCAGAACCCAACGTCAGGCCGATGTCAATCTCCAATGTCTAACCTAAAATCAAACTAAAATCAAGCAAATATCAACGTCTAATCATGTTACACCTTGACGTTGTGTGGATGTTACCACTATGACATCTATCAGACGTTGAATTTTTAACACAACCTAAAATCAACCAAATATCAACATAATTTGATGTCATTATTGAACATCAAAATAACGTTGTCCTTAGACGCTGGCTAGACGTTGAATTTTGGTCACCTGATGTCATGATCTAAATCTAACCTAATATTAATAACGTCTTATGATGTGGTGTGCCTGCTGGGTCCAAATGCAGTTTATTTACTCATGCAGGCAGTAGTCAAAACAGGAACAAACAGAATAATGAGGAAAATCCAAAATTGCCATTATGGTCACAGGCAAAGAGGTCAATTCAAGTAGCAAAACAACATAAAGGAGAAACACGGCAAGGGTCGGGAAAAAAGGCAAGGCTAGACAATAGAACGCTTTGTAATACTAGAGGAAAACAAGACTCAGCACTGTGTGTGTGCAAGTGTGGTGTATAAAAAAATCCAGGATATCAGTCCATGATGAGCTTCCAGCTGTGTATACGTAATCTGGGGTGATCTGGAACTGGTGTGTGAGTGAGGTGCCTGATGGGAAATGTAGTGCAGTTTGGTGGCACAATTGTAGTTCGAGTAATAGTGAGTGTTTCCAGTGATTTACAAGGGCTAGATCGCTGGTGATCGTGACAAAAACAGAACATTTCTTATGTTCCAGATAATGATAGTGTTGCAATATTCATTTCAATATGGCAGGGCAAGGTTAAGGTGTCCTTGTTTTACGTTCCATGTATTTACCATAGTAATTACAATGAATTATGCATAATTACATGCAACTAACGCTAGAACTAACCCTCATCCTGACCCTGACCATATAGTAAATACACGTAATTAACTAGTATTACTCAGTAGTCAAATGAATAATTACAATGTAATAAGGACACTTTAAAATAAAGAAACCCAAATGTATTTAGTAACATAATGGTTTAGTGTTATTAATGTTGAAAACAATTTTTATTTATTTATTTATTTAGAAACCAGGTTAATATTCTATTCAAGAGTTAAAAATAATACTTTAATTTTGCCAGGTTGCTTTATATTAATTAAAGTGAAAGCAAAAATATTTATTATCGTTAAAAAAATTCTGTTTATAATAATTGCTGAGGGCGACGCCGTGGTGCAGTAGGTAGTGCTGTCACCTCACAGCAAGAAGGTTGCCCTATTTATTTTTATTATTTCTCTAACCAGCGACCTTCTTGCTGTGAGGTGACAGTGCTAACCACCGATCCACCATGCCATCCATTATTATTATTTATTTATTTATTTTTGCATACAGTGCATCCGGAAAGTATTCATAACGCTTCACTTTTTCCACATTTTTTTAATGTTACAGCCTTATTCCAGAATGGATTAAATTTATTTATTTTCTCAAAATTCTACACACAATACCCCATAATGACAATGTGAAAAAAGATTTCTTGAAATTGTTGCAAATTTATTACAAATAAAAAACCTGAAAAATCACATGTACATAAGTATTCACAGCCTTTGATCAATACTTTGTTGATGCACCTTTGGCAGCAATTACAGCCTCAAGTCTTTTGAATATGATGCCACAAGCTTGGCACACCTGTCTTTGGGAATTTTTGCCCATTCCTCTTTGCAGTGTCTCTCTCACAGCCATTTTCAGATCTCTCCAGAGATGTTCAATAGGATTTAGGTCTAGGCTCTGGCTGGGCCACTCTAGGACACTCACCGAGTTGTTGTGAAGCCACTCCATTGATATTTTGGTGGTGTGCTTTGGGTCATTGCCTGCTGGAAGATGAACCGTCACCCCAGTCTGAGGTCAAGAGCACTCTGAAGCAGGTTTTCATTCAGGATGTCTCTGTACATTGCTGGATTCATCTTTCCCTTTATCCTGACTAGTCTTCCAGTTCCTGCTGTTGAATATCATCCCCACAGCATGATGCTGCCACCACCATGCTTCATTGTGGGGATGGTATTAGCCTGGTGATGAGCGGTGCCTGGTTTTCTCCAAACGTAACGCCTGGCATTCACTCCAAAGAGTTCAATTTTAGTCTCATCAGACCAGAGAATTTTGTTTCAGATACCTTTTGGCAAATTCCAGGTGGACTACTATGTGCCCTTTACTAAGAAGTGGCTTCCGTCTGGCCACTCTACCATACAGACCTAATTGGTGGATTGCTGCACAGATGGTTGTCCTTTTGTAAGGTTCTCTTCACTCCACAGAAGAACGCTGGAGCTCAGACAGAGTGACCATCACTCAACTTAGATGGCCAGCCAGATAGAGGAAGAGTCCTGGTGGTTTCAAACATCTTCCACTGATGGATGATGGAGGCCACTGTGCTCAGTGGAACTTTCAGAGCAGCAGAAACTTTTCTGTAACCTTCCCCAGCCTTGTGCCTTGAGACAATTCTGTCTCGGAAGTCTACAGACAATTTCTTTGTCTTCATGCTTGGTTTGTGCTTTGACATGCACTGTCAACCCTGGGATCTTATATAGACAGGTGTATGCCTTTTCAAATCATGTCCAATCAACTGAATTTACCACAAGTGAACTCCAATTAAGCTGCTGAAACATCTCAAGAATGATCAGTGGAAACAGAATGTACCTGAGCTCAATTTAGAGCTTCACAGCAAAGGCTGTGAATACTTCTGTACATGTGATTTTTCATGTATTTTATTTGTAATAACAATTTTTAAAAAAAATTTCACATTGCCATTATGAGGTATTGTGTGTAGAATTTTGAAGAAATAAATGAATTTAATCCATTTTGGAATAAGACTGTAACAAAAAAAGAGTTATTAGGAATGAGTTAACTACAGAAAACTATCAAAAAGGAAGCGAAAACATCAGCAGTTTAGATGCTCCATGGAATCAGTAAACCATTTATTCAGTCAAGCCCATTTACGCAAACCATCCAACAAATGAACCAGAAAACAGAGAGACAAAATAATTAGCATGTTACTGGAACAGACTTTACTGGAAAAGCTGCATTATTATTAATATAAATACATTTGAGCTATTGTCAAAAAGTTATTGAACAATCTCAAGGCAACATCTGACAAACTTTAAGCATCTTTTCTCTTTTGTGAACATCCGCTCTTTGTTCGATCATCCTTTGCTTTTATACACCGGAAAAGTAAAGCTTGAATGGTTTTCCTGTTCAAAACCTATTGTTGTTTTCAGATTGCATCTCTCGACGTAACGATTTCCCTAGTATCTCTGAAAATGATGCATTAACTCCTACAGCTAATTGGTTTTAATTCAGAAATGATTGTGTTTGCTCTGCTTGTTTTTGGCCGTACATCAGTGAACAACAGCAAAAGAAGGGGGAGGCGAGGAGAAAGACAGCTGATGAATGAGAAACGAGAACAGAAAATGTCGCAGCTGCATGTGTTGAAGATCAACAATCAGACTCATGAGGCCTTCACCCTCACTGTCATATTTTTATTGAAGTTCATCCAGGGGTTGGGAATGAACAATACAGGCTGTGATCTGACTGTTGATCTTGGCGATGCCAGATATTTCCAGCAAGATACTGTTAAATGTGCTGTTTGTCAGTTTTTGACTCTTGTAAATAATAAAAAATACCATAATATGTTTGCCGATATTTAAAAAACATGCAAAGTGAACATTCTTGTTTAGCTGAAAAACAATGTTGAAGTCAGATATTCTGCTTTGAAAATGTGCATTCTGTGTTGGAATCGTTGTCTTTGGTTTAGTCTCTATAACCAGCCCACTGCCAGTTTACTCTATTGAATTTCAGCAATTCCTTGGTGGAAAAAACAGCATATTTCATTTCGTCTGTCTCAATGTAGATTTTGTAAATATCAGCCTCTGAAATGAGAGCCAGATTCAGAGGTCAGGTGGTGAGGGTTTTTTAATTAGTAAATAATACAAATTTACAAAGGTAAACATTAGCTGAGCAGCTTAAAGTCAGGGCTGGATTAACATAAGGACTAGGTGGAGCTGAAGCTTCAGGGCTTGTGGAAGAAGGGGGTCCTTGATTGGCTGAAGAATTAATTTGCATCATGACGCGGGGAAACACTTCTTTGTGTTTGATAATGTGAAGAATGTGACCCCGGTGCTAAACTGGGACTGGGAGGGCTGTAGCCCAATCAGAATATTGAATAGCTCTGTTTGGGGTACCCTAAGGGTGATCAGTCCCAATTTTCCAAGGGCAGTCCCTTATTTTGGCACAACTGAGAGTACCATTCCAAGGTAGGCATGGGCCGGTATAAGATTCTGACGGTGTGATAACTTTGGATAAAAATGTCACGGTTTCACGTTAGCATGGTATTGTGCTTACGCCTCTAAAATATATTCTTGTTAAATGTCTGAGTAAAAAACAACAAAAAAGTTCCCCTTTGAAAACAATATATTTTATTTTTTGAAAGATTTATAATAATTTGGAACAGTAAACATGTCAGGCTAAATAATGAAAATGACCCACAGACTTCTACTGTCTTCATTAGTTTTAATAACACAGATTTCTTTTTTAAAACAAAATCTTTGGGTATCTTTTCTGCTGGAGATACTGTTTGCGGTTTGGAAAAACTATTTCCAAACCGCGGTATACCTAAAACGGTTATCGTCCCATGCCTAGTCAAAGGTGAGCTAACCAAGCTCGTCGTAGAACAAAAAATAAAATTCAAACAGTCTTCATCATTAACTTGTACATGTAGTAACAGAAGCTGGGATAGGTGGAATCATGCTGAATGGACTCATAACTGAAGCGCAGCCTCAGCCTCGCTACTGTTACAGCTGGACTCAAAAACCGGCGCACAATCCTTCCATCACACAATATAACCGAGACAGTGTGCGAACAAATCAAATAGTCTACGCAAGCAGTTATCAAATTTTCCATCGTTATCAAAATTTCCATCGGAGTATGTATCTCAAGTAAATACGCTTGGTTATGGTTTATAGTAGGTCTAACTGAATCTGTTAGAAAGCAACCTTTTCTTTAAATCAGTGTTTACTTTGCCCCTTTTATGAAAACAACAGTTATAATATGGAGCCATAAAATAGTAGCGCTGGGTTTCATCAGACAATATATCTGATGCAGAAATAAATGAATAAATAAAATAAAATAAGGATCCTAGCCTTCTGTAACTCAGAAGAGTACAGTTTTTGGCTATATCAGCATGGATTTTAAAGATCATTAGGGATTTAGGGTCAGCTAAAGATCTAAATACATTTTCAAGGTAAACCCCTATTTAAAGTATTTATTATAAAGCACTAATTTAGAAAGTATTGCAAATGTTTTTTGTTTTTGCTGATTTTGGCAGCCTGTTTGAACTTTAAACTTCATATTATGTCATTACTTAATTTTGTATACTTGCAGGCCTATTATCATAAAATAGTAAAAAATATATATAATAATCACATATAAATCAAATGGTGGAAAATTAGATAATAATATTAATTAGTAAATATATAGAATATATAGCCCCAGGGCCCAATGTGTTCTTAATCTGGCCCTGCTTACAGTGTAAAGGACCATTCTGGCACGATAATTATATATACAGTTGAAATCAGAATTATTAGCCCCCCTGAATTATTAGCCTTCCTATTCATTTTTCCCCCCAATTTCTGTTTAACAGAGAGATTTTTTTCCACTACATTTCTAAACATAATCGTTTTAATAACTCATCTAATAACTGATTTATTTTATCTTTGCCATAATGACAGTAAATAATATTTTACTATATATTTTTCAAGACACTTCTATACAGCTTAAAGTAACATTTAAAGGTTTAACTAGGTTAATTAGATTAACTAGGCAGGGTAGGGTAATTAGGCAAGTTATTGTATAACGATGGTTTGTTCTGTAGACTATCGAAACAAATATATAGCTTAAAGGGGCTAATCCTTTTGACCTTAAAGGGCACCTATGGTAAAAAATTAACTTTTCTGTTTGGACAGACATATGTGCATGTATGGTGTATACACACCCAGTGCTTTTTTTCAATTTAACAACATAAAAAACGGTGGACCAATTGGAGCTGTTTTCAAATCGACCGCAACTTTACATAGGAGAGCGGTCCCCCCGCCCACCAATATTGATTGACAGGCGCGTCATCATATCCTCAGTTTGTTGATTCACGTCCGCCATTTTCAGCGTGAGTCGAAGCGATATCACTAAAGGAACACCCTTGCTCTGTTTTAAGATGTAAGGCTCATTGGGCTCAACACAAGAGCAATATTCTCCACATTATCGCTCTAATCGGAATTATTGGTTGTATCTTTAGGTAGGTTTGCAAACATGTGTACTTCTCATTGAGTCTACCTTATACTTCAGCAGTTTGCATTTCTCGCGATCCCAGAAGCTCCTTGTGATCTTAACTAGCATGCGTTTTAGAATTCTAAACATCGGTTTCTATCAGGGTACACTCAAGTCGACGGCTGGGTGCCGCGGACTGCTGCAGAAACCTATGTTTAGAATTCAAAAATTCTTCGAGCGGCGCATCCGGTGCCTCAGTCAAAGTTAATTCAGTGTGCGTGGTTATTAGTTTCTGTGTACAAGCTCGGCACATGAAACTAGCACACAGTTGGCTGTAAAACTGTACAAAGACACAAATGATTTTGTACTCTTTGCTTGGTCTGTGTCAGAGTCGTACATATACATATATTTGCGTCCATATTTGCGTTAGTTCTTGTGAATCCAACTCATGACGTGTAATCTAATCAAACCACTCTTATCAAATCCATATTAATATCATATCTAATCAAACAGTGGAATAAAAACACAGATTAATTTCTTCACCATTTTTAAAGGAGGCAACACAGAGATACTGAAACTAGCACTGGATGCCTGAGGTACTTTATTTTTACACTTCAATTTCCCAGCCTGTCTTGAATAACTTCCATCTATGTTTAATCATTATTTTCTATGGTAAAACCAATTGTTTCCACGATAGTCATTGTCTTTAAATAATATATTTTTAAAAGAGGACTTAACATCAAGCAGTGAACTTCTCCAGAATGTCATCTGTTGCTTTAAATTGCTTGAGCCCTTTTTATATTTCAATGGTTTCTGGCAGGCTGTCTGTATTTTATTGTTCATTTTTCAGCTGGGAAAAATGTTCTGAAAGTGATTTCAACAATATCATTCCTCTGTATCTTTATCCTTATAGTTGTTGTGTGAACTATGCTATTTAATACTGTGAACGATTTTAAGAATGATATCTTTACCATTATCTTTATAGTTGTGCTTGGTGTGAATCTGGCAACCTGTAAGTGTGTCGAGTCGTTGTAAGAGGAACAGGGTGAAAAAAACCCCTCTCCATTTTGAATTTGCACTGCAATACCTAGAACAAACACTAGGTGTCAACACTACAAACTTCACCTTTAACTGAAATGTTCTTCTGTGTTTCAGCTGGACCGTACTGAGGTGATCAAGAGCAACCTGAATCCAGTCTTCGCTAAAGTCTTGATGCTGGACTACTATTTTGAGGAAGTGCAGAAACTGCGCTTTGAAGTGTACGACATTCACGGAGCTCACAGTATTGGAACACGCGATGACGACTTCCTAGGGGGTGTGGAGTGCACACTTGGACAGGTGACTTCAGTTTGCATTGTCATTTAATATTGATTTTCACACTAGTTAACTCTAGGTTGTCCAATACCCTGGGCAGTGGCGGTTCTAGTTTAAATGACACCCTAGGCGATCACCCCATATACAAACACCCCTCTGCCCACGCCAAAAAACAAAAACAAAAACAAACTACAACCATATAGAAACTATGCGGTTGACTTTTTAATGCTCCCATTGGAACAAATGTAATTGCTTCAAACAAACAAACAAACAGAAAAAAACCCCAGAGCTCCTGGGGCATATTTCACGCTGTCCAGAAATGTATGAATGGGTACGTATCCATAATGAGCCTTGGTTGAATATATTACTTAGGGTATGTTTCAAACACGCATCCTTCATGTACACAACCATGAGAAGGCAGGGCTTGTTGTTGTGTTTTGGTTGTATCAAACTAAAAGAATATGGTTACACTATTTTGTCACTATTTATGCTATTAACAAACTATTAACTAAGACCAATAAACTGGTAATAAGCTGCTTATTAATAGTTAGTAAGGTTGTAGTCGGATTTAGGTTTTAGGTGGGATTATGGATGTAAAATAATGTAAAATAAGGTAAAATAAGAAGTTACTTATATGCAGTTGATATCTTAATAATAGGCAGATAGTATGCCAGTAGTTAATATCGTGAATTGTGATTTAAACTATAGTGTTACCAAAAATATTATAGGAAATACAGTAAAAAAAATTCCTGTGTAACATGGAAATATTTGAAACTATATATACTGTATATTGTTCCATACACTAGAATTTTTATATTTCTTCATTTTCAATCTGTTTCAGATAGTGGCCCAAAAAAAGATGACGAAACCTCTGTTGCTGAAATATGGAAAATATGCCGGAAAATCCACCATCACGGTGAGTAGAAAATATCTGCACTTCATTTACTGAAAGGGCGCTCATGCTAGACGTTTCATCTGGTTTTACTTCATTTTAGCATCTGCAAAGGCATTTTGCTTACATAATAAGAGCAAAACAATTTGAATAATTTTACTGGAGACACACGATGAGGTGTGAGATTTGCTTTTGTGCAAGATGGAAGCAGGCATTGATTGCCAGGCCAATTCACCATTCGACAGTATCCATTGTTCCACAGAGATGTTTTTGACAACAATATTTGCATATGGCATCATCAGTGTGTTTAATTAGACAAAATCAATCACTGTCTCACTTTTAGGGACAGATTTATTAACAGCTTGTGCAAGCAACATACCATTTTTTGCGTTATAAAACTAATGTCAGGATTCAAACTATTAAAGGAAAAGTTCAACCAAAAATTGAAATTTACTCATCAATTACTCACACACAAGTGGGTCTAAACCAACACAGGCTCATTCTGAAAACGTAGTCCTATATGCATTTCTGGAGACCACAAATTATGCAGCCAGAGGTAAGTATGGCTGCATTAAACTTTTTTAAACGAACGATACGGGGCGGTATGACGCCATTCCTTATTGTGCTTACCAACTGGCTGCTTACCTCCGTGTGGACGGCTTTTTTGCTGTAAACAGTTTGTCCAGTTAGCTCGGCATGTAAGTCGGCGGACTGGATACGCATAGAGGAGTTGACCATGATGACGGGGATCGAGTGCGGTAAAGAACGGTGATAGAAAGCAGTTAAGACTAAAACAGAATCCAAAAAATAAAATAAACAATTAAATAACAGGGTGAGAATGTGGTGAAATCTGAAAACGTGGTAAAAATCAGACGGATTTTCTTTTTCTGGATTGCTTTTGAAAATTGTGGGTTGGGTATAGGGAAGTGGGTGGGAGGGTCAATCAATAAAATTGGTTGGGTTTAGGGAAGGAGTAGGGTGGGTCAGTCGATTGGTCGGTCAGTCAGTCATTAAGTCAATCAGTCATTCAGTCAACAGCGGCCTCTGGTGGGTTTATGCGAGAACAGCAGGCGCGAATGCCACTCGCGAGAGAAATTTGAGATATGGCAAAGCATACACAGCAGCCTCTCGTGGATTCGCGAAAACAAAAACTGCTAAAATACATACCTCCTGGGATGTATTTCGCAGCCTCCAGGAATGTATATAGAGGTATGTTTCAGAATGAGCCTGGGTTGGTCTAAACGCTTATGAATTACTTTATTCTGATAAATACAAAACAAAAACAGCCATTGACATCTGTAGTTGAAAAAAAAAACATAGAAAACAGACTTTTCTGATGAATCATTTGTTGAACTGCATCCCAATCATCACAAATACTGCAGAAACCTATTGGAACCCACATGGACCCAAGATTCTCACAGAAATCAGTCAAGTTTGGTGAGGAAAAAATCATGGTTTGGGGTTATATTCAGTATGGGGTTATGCGAGAGATCTGCAGAGTGGATGGCAACATCAATAGCTTGAGGTATCAAGACATTTGTGCTGCCCATTACATTACAAACCACAGGAGATGGCAAATTCTTCAGCAGGATAGCCCTCCTTCTCATACTTCAGCCTCTACATCAAAGTACCTGCAAGAAAAGAAGGTCAAGGTGCTCCAGGATTGGCCATCCCAGTCACCAAATATGAACATTATTGAGCATGTCTGGGGTAAGATGAAGGAGGAGGCATTGACGATGAATCCAAAGAATCTTGATGAACTCTGGAAGTCCTGCATGAACGCTTTCTTTGCCATTCCAGATGACTTTATTAATAAATGATTTGAGTCATTACAGAGATGTATGGATGCAGTCCTCCAAGCTCATGGGAGTCATACACAATGTTAATTCTTTTTCCACTGCAGCATGACTTTATATTCTATACTGGACATTATTTCTGTTCAGTGACAAGACTTTTGTCTAAGCAAAGTCAGATCTTACTGTTTTTAGAATTAAAAATCAAGGCATGATCATACTTTGGCAAAATAATCGTAATCTAGAGGCCTTTGCCTTTCATATAAGCCACTTCTGATACCAAATGATCAATTAGAAGTCACGTTATTATTTGTTGTTCCTAAAAGTTGGATAGGTGACAAGACTTATGGAAGTCAATGGCTGCTTTTTTCTATGATTCTCCACTATTACTTCCTTTGTGTTCAGTATAAGAAAGACACTCAAACAGCTTTGGAACAAGTGAAGAATGAGTAAATAATTTTTATTTTGGGGTGAACTATTCCTTTAATGCTGACTGCATTTGCAATTTTGGAGGTTTTTCTTTAAGACACTAAATTCATGGAAGGAATCAGGCTGTGTTATTTTATTAAAGTTTATTATTTTAGTCAGTTTGCTGCACAGTTGCGCAGTGGGTAGCACGTTCGCTTCACAGCAAGAAAGTCGCTGGTTCGAGCATCGGCTGGGTCAGTTTCCGTTTCTGTGTGGAGTTTGCATGTTCTTCCTGTGTTAGCGTGCGTTTGCTCCAGGTGCTCCCTTTTCCCCCACAAGTCCAAAAACATGTGGTATATATGAATTGCGTAAGCTAAATTGTCTGTAGTGGATCTCAGTAGTGTGAATGAGTGTGTGTGGGTGTTTCCCAGTGATGGGTTACAGCTGGAAGGGCATCCGCTGCGTAAAACATATGCTGGATAAGTTGGCGGTTCATTCTGCTGTGGCGACCCCAGATTAATAAAGGGACTAAGCTGAAATGAATGAATGAATTAATTAATTTTAGTCTGATTTTTGTATTAATAATTTTTTTTTCTACATTGTGTTTTTGCTGAGCATTTCTATTCAATACTCACTTTTTATTTGACAAGATAATCTTTATTTGATCACATGCTAAATAAAGCGATCACAAATGAAATATGGTGCAATATTATTATGTTTCCCAGAGATGGGTTGCTGCTGGAAGGGCATTCGCTGCGTAAAACAAATGCTGGATAAGTTGGGGGTTCATTCCGCTGTGGCGACCCCAGATTAATAAAGGGACTAAGCCGACAAGAAAATGAATGAATGAATGAATGAATATTATTATTATTGGTTCTTAATAAAAATAGAATGGGTGACACGGTGGCTCATTGGTTAGCACTGTCGCCTCACTGCAAGAAGGATACTGGTCGCTGGCATTTCTGTGTGGAGTGGATTTTTAAATAAAATAAACAAAATAATAAATCCCTACAATGATAACTGAATAATCACTCACCAATAACACATTGCAATCATTTACCACTGTAAATACATAAGCTCATTAAAGTCAGGCGCAATCCACAGTATTTGGCTTTTGATGTTTAATTGTTATTCAGCTGAATGCAATGTGAGTGATTTCAACTATAGTGTGGACTGGTGTGTAAACTTCGCTTATCTCATTCAAGCAGAGTGATTGAATGTTTATTTATATCGTCATTAGTTATTACTCTTGACTACAAGTGGGTTGTTGGCACCTACACTCACCCTTTTACAATGCACAGTTTGCATTGAGATATCAGTCATAAGTGGTATTCATCGCTGTCTATAGGACTACCCTTTTTCTGAAGTGCCAACTAAATGCCAAATCCTGCCCACATCACTCATCACTGTTCTCAGAGGATGACTGCACATTACAAAATGAGAGATCTTCTTTGTCCTATTACTTCTGGAATGAAATGTCACTTTAAAATATTCCCTAATACAGTTGAGTGAAGTCTGATGGTTGAGAGATAGATAATGGGAATCTCTATAAGCATTAAAAAGTCAGAAATAAGGTCTAAGCTGTAAGGACTTTTAATGAAATGGCGTAGTTTTCCATTGTAGTGCAAATGGTTTGACCTCCATCTTAAATTCTGCTGTTTGCTATCATCTGTCACTGGATAGTCTCGCAATATCTGCTAACATGGTGTGAAATAATGTAGTATATCAATTTCGGTATGTCAAAATAGTATTTCAGTAACAATATCACTGCTAGTTCAACTCAAGCTACACAAGCTACAAAAACAATTATATAAAAAGTGATTCCCCAAGCTTTTGTGCATGTTTCAAGTGCATGGGTTCATTCGTAAGACAAAACGTAACACCACATCCCTATCATAGGTGTTGATTCTCTGCTTTCTCATCAGTTTGAATGAAATTTCTCCTGACCACATTGCAGACTAATGGCCTTTTCATGTTGAAACACCAGCAGCAAATGAGTTTTTGCTGGGCCTCCTCATTGGATTACACACTAGTTGTACATTTCTAATGCTGACGAATTCACTTTTTGATCTGAGGTGAGAGAGAATGGGATGATTTCAGCAGTTCTGCTCTCTTTTATTTGCTGACAAACTAATAGAGGTCAAAGACTTCAGAAATGGTTTTAGTAATCAGTGTTCACATTACTTTATTTAGTAAATCATTTCCGGACACAGCAGATGCTTTAAAACTTGGAAACAAAGGACTTTTGATCAAGTGACTGCAGTTACTCTTTGATTTATACTTTTTTTTTCGAGTTTCTAGATAAATAGACAGAAAGATGGATGGATGAGTAGATGGAAGGATGGATAAATGGATGTATTGACATGATGGATAGGTGGGAAAAGGACCAGATGGTCAGATGAATGAATGAATAAATGTACAGAGAGATGGATGAATGGATATACAGACTGAGGCGTAGGTGGGAGACGGATCAGATGGGCAGATTAATGAAGGAATGAGTGTATAAATGAATGAATGAATGACTGAATGGGTGAATGAGTGTACAGAGAGGTGGATGGATGGATGGATGGATGGATGGATGGATATACAGACTCGGGGGTAGGTGGGAGAAGGACAAGATGGGCAGATGAATGAATGAATGAATGAATGAATGAATGAATATATGTATATAGAAATGGATGGATGGATGGATGGATGGATGGATGGATGGATATACAGACTCAGGGGTAGGTGGGAGGAGGATCAGATGGGCAGATGAATGAATAAGTGAGTGACTGAATGGCTGAATGAATGTACAGAGAGATGGATGGATGGATATCCAGACTCAAGGGTAGGTGGAAGGAGGACCAGAGGGGCAGATGAATGAGTGTATAAATGAATGAATGAATGAATGACTGAATAGGTGAATGAATGTACAGAGAGATGGATGGATGGATGGATAGATGGATATAAAGACTCATGGGTAGGTGGGAGGAGGATGAGATGGGCAGATGAATGAGTGAATGAATGAATGAATGAACGAATGAATGAATGAATGAATGAATGAATGAATGAATGAATGAATGTACAGAGAAATTGATTGATGGATGGATATACAGACTCAGGGGTAGGTGGGAGAACGACCTGATGGGCAGATGAATGAATGAATATATGAATGTACAGAGAGATGGATGGATGGATGGATGGATGGATGGATATACAGACTGAGGCATAGGTGGGAGGAGTACCTGGTGGGCAGATGAATGAATGAATGAATGTACAGAGAGATGGATGGATAGATGGGTGGATATACAGACTGGATATCAGACCAGATGGGCAGATGAATGAACGAATGAATGACTGACTGAATGAACGAATGAATGAATGAATGAATGAATTAATTAATATACAGAGAGATTGATGAATAAATGGATGCATGGATGGGTGAATATACAGACTCAGGGTAGGTGGGAGGAGGACCAGATGTGCAGATGAATGAATGGATGACTAAATGGATGAATGAATGCACAGATAGATGAATGGATGAATGCACAGAAGGATTGGCTGTGTGGGATGGATGAATAGACAAATGGTTGAATGAATAGATGGTTTATTGGGATGGACGGATGGACAGATGGATGAATGAATGGATGGGTGGTGTAATGAATGAGTGGATGAATGAATGGCAGAGGATTAAATGAATGTATGTACGGGTGAGTGATTGGGATGAATGTATGGATGAACAGATGTATGGAAGGATTGGGTGATTATTTGGATGGATAAATAGAAGGACAAACCAATGGGCAGTTTATTGAGATGGATAAATAGATGAATGGATGAACGGATGAATAGTTGATTGGGATAGATAAACAGATGATTGGATGGATATTTAGATGAACAGATGGACGGGGATTTGGATGTATGTATATATGTATGTATGGATAGATGTATATATGTATGTATGGATGGACGGATGGATGGGTGTTCGGGATAGATGAATGAATGAAATGGATTTATCGATTGAATGGATGGATTGATGAATGGATGGATGAATCAATGGAGGAACAGATGCATTAGTGACGGGTGGAAAAATAAACAGATGGATGAACGGATGAATGGGTGGGTGTGTTATTGAGATGGATGGATAGTGGATAGGCAGGGCTAAATGAGAACATAGAGACAGGCAGACAGGCTGGCAGGCAGGCAGATAGATGGATGGATGGACGGATAGACAGACAGACAGACAGATAGACAGATAGATCCTAGTGGTTCTGAAATAAAATGTATAAAATGCAAACATGGGGAGGCTGGGTGTCCAAATATAGAGTACAAACAATAACATAATGTTGACTGGCTTTGTCTCAGATAATCCCTTTCTTATTTCCCAAGATTCACGCAGAGGAGATTTCTGGGAACAATGGCTACGTGGAGCTTTCCTTCTGTGCCAAGAAACTGGATGATAAGGTAAGGAGACTGATTTTTCTTTTTCTATTAAAAAAGCAGCTTGGCAAACGTGCAATTCACTTTACAATAAAAAAATTGTCAAGTAAAATATGACAAAATTATAGACATTATTTGTAAAGTAGTGATTTTTAATCATTCAAACTGATAATTGCAACTAAGAACTAGCTCGCCTTTAATGTTTTGGCTGCTCCATTTAAAGCCAATTAAAGTGATAGTTCACCCAAAACTGACAATTCATCATTTACTCATTTACCCTCCACTCGTCCCCAACCTGTTTGAGTTTCTTCTTTTGTTTGAGTTTTTCTTTTGTTATTTTAGCAAATAACTAATCACTGTGCTCTAATGCTGCGTTCATACCATAGACTGTAAAATATATGGACGGAGTATCCGTGACGTCACCCATAGGTTTCTGAAGAGCGCAAAAGAAGCTACAAGTAGGCGCAGCCAACCGTCGCCATTTTGTTCGCGCGTCATCGCACCCACGGCGGGATACCAAACAAGGGCAAAGAGGCGGAGAGTGAGCGGAGCTACAAAAACCTGCTGGCACTTTGCTTAGACCTGCCAGACAGACTTTACTTTGGGAGAAACGCTTGATACTTCATTACCTCGTTTGTGTTCTGACCACATGTGCTTGGCTGTACACTATATCAATAAAGTGTTTGGACTTTCAAAAACACTGTTGTAATACATTGAGCCACTAAACAGTTTTCTCATGACGTTTTCTCACGATGATATAGTGTGTGTTAGTAAATGCAAAACTATTGATGAACTCCAGCATAACACTGTATGATAATGCTTCAGATGACTGATCTAGAGCCTACAGCTAATCAATCTGTCACATTCTGGAGTGCTTTACGGGTCTAAAGAAAAATACTAATGATAAATGATCTTAAATAAAACAAATACATTTATAGAGATGGTGTATAAGTATATAACTTTACTCACATGGGAAACGGAGGCCACGTGAACGGTTTGTAAGCACAATTAAATACACACAGCATCCCATATCATCTGATAATTGTAAGAAATAAGTCTAAAAGGCAGCTGACTGTGTAAAGCCACATAAAACAAAACAAAAATACGATGTATATGCAGAGTTCAGCGGCTAATCTGCCGGATTCAGCTGAGGTGAAGTGACGGCGACCAGCGAGACCTAGCTGTCACTCAAGTGGCCACGCCCTTAATTATGCAAACTTAATATAACCTAATATAAAGGAAATGGATGAGTTATAAAAAAATTCACCCCCCTCACAGTTGTCATGGAGGGTAATAATAGCTATATGAACCAAAATCGTTCTTTGTACCAGGCTGTAAACACCTTTATTTCTGCTGTAAAGTTGGCCATTCTAACAGTGGGCTCAATTAAAATTTGCTCTATTATGGAGCCAGGACTAGCGGAATTTTGATGAATTTCAGTTACTTCCGTATTGGCTTCCCGAGGGAGAGCGGGAGGTTGCCGCTTGGTTCATACCAGACGCGGATGAAGCATCAAGCATGAGTAATTTACGTGACGTTGATGCAAAGTTGATGCGAATAGACATCCTATGGTGCGTTTCTTGCAAATAAGGTGACGTGAATGAATCGGCTTGAGTTGAGTGTTTTGCATGTTTTTAATCGCTCCAGTTGGAAAATCTGAACTTCAGCGCTGAGTTAATCGTGAGCTTGCTCTTGTAGGGGAGTGATTATGACGTAGTGCCTGTTGTTGGTGTCCCGAGGAGAAATCCTCTTGCCGACATAAGAGAACAGTTCATCAAACTGGGCTCGGCTCAGTCTGAAGCACTGCTGAAAGCCTCCATCATCCAGGTATAGTTTCTGGAGGAGTTGACGAACTCACAGAGCTGGTGCACATCTGAGAGGATCTAGTGGGTGCGCCGAACAAATCTACACTGTTTTTCAGCCTTCCTAAAGCACATAAACACAGCTACTATCTCAATAAAACCCATGTTGGCCATTTAGCAATGAAGCTAGAGTCACCCCGCAGACATAAACCCTGCCCATGACGTGAATTCGCGTCTATTGTGAAGTTAATTTGATACATGAATGAAGCGAATTTGACACGCAAATGAGCGAGTAAACTGAAAAATGTTCACTCGTCTATTTATGCACGAATAAATTGCGCGATTGTTGTGCATCTGGTGTGAACATGGTATGCTTGTTAAGTTTGACGAATCCAAGTGCTCTATTAAACTCTACAGGGAGGCTCAATAAATGGTAATAATAAACGTTTACAAAGAGCTGTAATACTTTCGAAAATCAATCGCAATGTGTATATAACTAGTGGTCGAATTGTAAAAAAATTTCATGGGTGATGTTGGGGGGGTGGGGGGTGGTGGGGGTTGGGGATTGGGTAAGCGCGGTGGGGGGGGTCATGTGTCCTGTAGCTACACACACACACAATGATAACAAAATAGGTCTTTATACAGCTATGTATTAAAAGCAATGAAATGAATAATAAAGATGTCATGAGATTCGAAACTAAAACCGCCAGTAGGTGGAGTCAAGTCTCCGTCTGTGTCAATGAATGATTCATTTAATTGAGTTGTTTGAACAGCTGATTCATTCACAAATGTCTTTCTGAATGGACGACTGAAATCATTGTCTTATATCAAAGCACAAGATTCATTCATAAACAAAACATAGTATGGAGATGTACAGTGGCTGAGCTGTTTAGAAGCATTTTCAATTCAATTCAATTCAATTCAATTCAATTCAATTCAATTCAATTCAATTCACCTTTATTTGTATAGCGCTTATACAATGTAGATTGTGTCAAAGCAGCTTCACATAAAAGGTCACAGTAAATAGGAACAGTGTAGTTCAGTTTGTAGTGTTTAAGTTCAGTTCAGTTTAGCTCAGTTCAGTGTGGATTAATAGTCACTACTGAGAGTCCAAATATTGAAGGGCAAATCCAACGATGCGCAGCTCTACAGATCCCGAACCATGCAAGCCAGTGGCGACAGCGGAGAGAGAAAAAAAAACTTCACTAATGGCGGAAGTGAAGAAAAAAAACCTTGAGAGAAACCAGGCTCAGTTGGGCACGATCATTTTAATTTCTCCGCTGGCCAAACGTCTTGTGCAGAGCTGCAGTCTTAGTGGCGGAGGCTGGAAGCTGGCCTCAGCGAAGACTCGTCTGTCTCTGGAGCGTCACAGGAATCAGTCTCATGTTCTCTACTCTTCCATGACCACCACAGTAGCTGCTCAGGATTCGGCCTGGTCCACGATATGGAAACCTTGGGATCATCTCGTCGTTGGTCTTGGATCGAATCAGTGACATTTTCGGGAAAACAGAGCAACATTTGGACAACAGTGATTCTAAAATGCATTGCATAATTTACGTTCTGATTCTAGTAATAATGGTTCATTTTAGAAACAGGAACCCTAGAATCTGCTGTAACTTAGATAATAATGGTAAAGTAAATGTTAGCAAGCCCTGTTACTGTGTTTTACATTGAATATACAACAGCTTAAGTTACACTCGCATCAAGCTGCCTAAACTGTTCTGAAATGCAGTTATGCACGGCAGGTACAGCATAAATATCAGACCTCTGTTCTCTGCTTTTTAAAGAATGCAAAAGGTTGCGTCTGAACTACACTGTCAGGTCTTGATGCTCAATTCCGATTTGTTGCCTATACACTATCTGATTTTTTTGCCTGTCCGTTTACACATTCTTTTAATTGTGACCCTTATCTGATTCATGTGTTTACACTTGCCATACAATTTACGACGTCGCGCATGCGTAAAGGTGGGTTCTAGCATCTGTGCCACACTAGCCACAATGGAAGAAATTGTCTTGCTTTTATCTCTGCGAAATATGTGAAGTTCGCCCAACTTTAAAATGATTTTGAGGCGGAGGAGGGAAAGGGCAATCATTGCAGCTTGCGCCTATGGTTTATACATGGTGTCCTCCACCATTCAGAGGAATTTGTGGGTATGAGAGAGATCTCAGGTCTGGTGGGAGCAAATTGTGGCAGGCTTTAATGAGGAGCAGTGGGCCCGAAATTTTAGGATGAGCACATACACGCTTATCCTTCTACGTCATTAAACCGTGGAGAAGTACCACATTGTCGCAAGTTAAACGACGTACAAATAAATTAATGCCTCAATAAATCCGATCTGTCTGTTTACATGATAGTCGCATTGTCACATATTGTCACATGCTCGTTCCTGCAGCTCCAATCACCGCTCTCCCTCTCCATCCACCTCTCATCACAGCCCTGCACCTGAGTCCTAATCACCTGAGTACTAATTCCACACACCTGCACCATCAATCATCGTTCACTATAAAGACTCCCCAGTTCAAGTTGTTCATCGGCTAGAATCAAAGTCAGATGGTTCACCTCACCGTCTCCCCTGCTCGCCTTCTTCTGGGATGTTTCCCTTCTCTCTTGGACGTTCCTCCTAACCTGTGGATGCCCATGCTGTGATTAAGGGAAGTGACTTTATACTCTGATGATTGAATGAAGATCCTTGTTTACATTGTGAACTGTTTACAAGACTGCTCTCATTCCAAGAATATCACTTACCCGCTTCTCCTGTTGAACTATCCACATTTTTTTGAATAAATTAATGAAAAGAGATCACTGTCCTTGTCTTTATTGTGTGACCGTAACACCTATTCGATTTATATCTGATTTATTTCCACATATGAAGAAGGCCTGAAACCAATATCTGAATGCATGCGTTATTTTATTTTTTTTTTCGTCTTTACACGGTCATAGAACAGATCTGTCACATATGCAACAAATTCGGAATTGGGTCAAATTTAACTAGCAGTGTAAACTGGGTCTTAGAAATTTTTTAAATCATGTGAAATGACGCAATGAACTGTATTGCAATTGTGCGCGGTGCCTTATTACAATACTGAGTTCTGATTGGTCAATGGTCATTGTTTATATGTCATAAATTACCATAAACAGAATTTTTATATTTAATTTGCATGCTAAGATTTACATTACACACAATCTTGTTAATCTCAAGATCTACCTGAGCTCAAACTCCCCTCTTGCTCTGCAAATGGGAGGGAGCCCCGGGCTCGAGGATCTCATGAGCTCAGGGCTCTCTCCCGGGACAGCATGCCAAACTAGCTTATTACCAATCATCAGCTAAGTGTGAACTCTTGAATTTTGTATAAATTGTTAAAATATTGATATGTGTACACTATGATTTTATAAAAAAATCCCTTTAATATTTTCTATGACTAAAAAGGAGCCATAAACGAATATCTTCTCGATTCAACTGAGTAGATACTCTATACGTCACGACTTAACAAGCTTCATAAAATAACACTACTTTTTTTGGCCCTGGCATAATATCTGAAACATTCATTCAGCGGAGGTTTCCTGATGAGAATGGAAGCTCTGACTGAAGCGCTGAGGGAGCGCAGGGTGGCTGGCTGAATCTGTGTGTGTGCAAACAGCCTCTCCCACACAGCGCGGCCCACGGCGCCGCTCTTTCTGTGCCCTGTAGTTCTGCAGGTGTCTGCACTTCCCGCTGCACTGCCGCACACTACACACAAACGCCTCTGCAAACCCTCGTCCTACTCTGAGCACTCATCTCATCTGCTTCTCCTACTCTTTCCATCGTCGCACCCTCCCTGCTCCTCTTTCATATGCCGCTGTTCTCTTCCTCTTAGCCTGGGGCGACATTTGTGCTCAGCGGTTATCTTCAAAACACAGCTTTTTGTGTGTGTGTGTGTGTGTGTGTGTGTTCAGAAATGCTGCCTTTTATGAATTCATCTCAAGTAATGAAGGGAAGCAGCAAATCGATAGCCATGACTTGTTCACTCGAGCTTGACATCCTCTCAGCCCCACATTAGGTGGGAAAATCAATATATCGTCTATTCAACTTTTTCTTTTACAGTGAGACAGATATGCTGTTTGGTGCCATGACAGAAAGCACAGGCTGTGAATCTGATTGGAGATGCTTATACTGTAAGCCCAAGCTCCCACGCAAACCATTGGCTGACTGTGATTTTGCCAGCGAGGACGTGTTCCTGGATCAACATCATTTGGTGCTGGTGCTGGAACAACATTTTTTGTTGAACTATCTCAGCCTGAAATCTAATGGAAATGGTTGGTTTGTCAGAAAGTCACAAACCGTTGCTTAATTTGGACGAATAAATGAAGTTAATCCATGAACTCATTTAGGTCCAATCCCAATTCTATTTTTGTACCGCTTGGTCCTTAAAACCAAATGTGAAGGGGAAGGGCTTCAAAATGTACCTACTAAGAAATGGAACAGCACTACAGCACCTGCACACATCATCATATGCCATCGTGATCTCTTGCTTCATATGAGATCAGACAATGGCGACTACTGTAGTTATTCCAGTTGCGTTATTTTTTAGTATGTATCTTCAAGAAATCACTGAAGGCAATGATATCATGTTATCATAATGATATATTGTGGCAATAAGATCGTAACTGTACTGGGCATTTACACAGTGGCCATATTTATCTATGTAAACACACCAAAAACAACATTAACATTATAGCAGACACTGTAAAAAGCTCATTCCCAGCCACTAGACTTTTCTGACAGGGTATTCGAGTGTCAGATTGTTGTGGTACTGCTGTACAGGAGTTATTATTATAGATCAAGAAATTTAGCGGGTTTTATTTTAGCGTTTTTTTTTTTTAAGCATGACGGTAAAACACGAACATGGTTATTAATATATTAAAACATGTGCTTGTTTGTTGTAAAAATTCATAATAATGACAAAAAATGCTAAATTGTGGATCTTCATACTTCCAGGTACAGCTATGCTGCCATTGTGGCTGGTGTATTCTGGGAAATTTTTTTACCCCTTGGTTTCGAGTGTGGTCCTAAAAAATCTCAGTTCAAAGGGCTATCTACTCCTTCCCCTTAGCCCTACGCCTTCAAGATAAAGAGAATTGAGACACCCCTACCCCTTTACGAGAACGCGCAAAACGAGAGGTAGGGGTAAAGGGAAGGGCTAAGGGGTAGATTTGGGATTGGGTCTTACTCACCCTTCACTTGTTGTATACCTATCTGAGTTTCTTTCTTCTGCTGAACACAGAAGAAGATATTTTAAAAGAAAGCATTGTTTTCTTTGTATTTGTTTTTCCTACTATGGATGTCAGTGGTTACCAGATTTTAAATCTATAATTAGGGGCCAAGCACTGAAGGTGCGTAGGCACTTATTATATCTGTTCCAGTTCTTATTATTCTTCCGGCTTCTTCTTCTTCTTCCGCTCTGGGTGTCTATGGCAGGCCTATGAACCGTTTGCGGCATTTGTGCCAACTTTGGCACACTGATAGAGGACAGTTTGACCTTCAACAACAACAAATTTTGACTCTCTAACTCAAACTCTCTAGCGCCACCACTTGTCCAGATTTTCACTTTTGTTTATCTTTATAACATTTGAACCGAATACAATCAAAATTTCTTTTTTCCTCTGATTCCTTCCGTCTGATTTTCCGTCATGAAATTTTTTCGATATTTCAAATTTTTTGAAAAACCTATTTGAACAAACTTTGTCCGATCTTCACCAAAATTCTATCACATGATCTCGGACCATGCTGAAGTTATTGAATTAGAGTTGATTAGACGAACCGTTTAGATTAACTTGCAAACAAATTTAACATAGAACTCGTGAGAAATTGTCAAAAATCTACATTTTATGGACACATTGGCGAATAGTTATGAAACTCGGTATGTGCGTTCGGAACTGTGCCCTGAAGCTGCTCAAAAAGTTTTGTCACAGCACCACCTTTTGGTCAAATGTTATAACAATATTTCAAAAATGCTAAGAACTTTTGACTAATTTTCCCTATTTTTATGAAACTTGTCTTGATACATTCCTTGGGTTGTACTGAGAATAACGATACCAGTTATGCCTTAATTAACTTTCCTGTCCACCATCTAGCCTTAGGTCAAATACCTACTTTTTAAAACTCCTACATCGTTTTGACAGATACAAGTCCTGCACAGTTGCCAGAGGGATTTTAAGCAATTTTTCTTGCAGAATTGTGGCCAGGTCTCTACGTGATGTTTGTGAAGGAAAACATTTCCTGAGTAGTTCCTCCAAAACACCCTAAACTGACCCAGCCGAGGCTCGAACCAGCGAACTTCTTGATGTGACCATTATATATAATTTTTTGACCACTACTTATTTCAAAAGAGCATATTAATCATTCAAAATTCCATTAAATAAATAAATATATTCAGTATATACATAGTTTCATCAACACAGTACTGTAATGGTAGGCAGACAAAAGTGTTACCTAAGAAATATTGTCTAATACATATAGATACATACTTATAGATTGTAGAAAGGCAGTCTCTCGCAAGGTGGTCTTCATATTAGCTATAGCATTCAAACCCCCTGATTTAGAAAGTTTATAGACAATGCTTGTCACAATCACCAGTGATCTAATCCTGGCAGATCGCTGGTAGACATAGTTCGCTAATGGACTACAAATCCGCCATTTGGACAAGTTCCAGTCATGCACCGCTCACACACACCTGTTCCGGTGATGGCATACACATACACACACATAGACACAGCTGAAGCTGTTCATAACTGATTACATTGACTATAAAAAGAGCACTCACACACACTTCTGTGCTGAGTCTTGTAATACTCATTGTGAACATTACGACGCATTTTCCTTGCCTTGCTTTTCGTGTTTGAACCTTGCTTTTTTTTTCTTTAAGTTGTCTGCTGCCTGCCTTCTGACCACTCCCCTGATATTTGACTACGACTCTGGATTGCCTGTATACATCTGTTTGCTCCTGTGTTGACGGTTGCTTGCCTGACCATCTCTATTTAATAAACCTGCGTTTGGATCCGCACTCTTTTGTCAGCGTCCACTTCACATTACAGCTTGGTTGAATGCTTAAGAATTACATTTTGAACACCTAAGCACTCCTAAAATGAAGACTCAGGTTGCAGAAAAGCTGTTGACCTAGGATGTTACCCATTCAACAACATAACTTGCCAGCGTAACTTAAATACCATAGTCTGACTTACAGTTGGACATTAACTAAATAGTCACTAAATGAAACCATACCAACTTTATCACAACTCTGCCATTTGAACCATGCCTTTTCAGTAATATACATCTGTTAATGTCGAAATGCATAAATATTGCAGTAATAACTTTTGATAATTATTTGATTACATAATTACAATAAAATCATTAATCATTTAATGCATATTTAATCATTAATTTGATTGACCATTTGCAGCTTAGTTTCAGCCAAACAGTTTTTGCAGTGCTGTTTGTGAGTCTGTATTGGATCTAAAGGAAACTCTAAAATTGCTGAACTATGTTTGTGAAGACTACATTTGCCTAACAATACTTTTGGGAAATGCGCCCCTGGAAAATTCTGCACACAAAGCATCTTTAAAGAGTCAACCTACAGCAGATCTGTCATGATCAGTCAGCACGTGTCTTATTTACTGCCTGCTGCGCACACAAAATCCCAATCAATACATGCAATCCATTGTTTCCGGCAACTGTTGCATTTAAATATATCGTGTATTTAAATATATATAACTTTCATGCATAGCAAAAGTAGCTTTGTGCATAGAAATTGAATTGTCAGTTGAGATGATGCCTTTTTATATGCTCACATACCTGAGTGGATAATAAATGTGCTGTGGTGAGCGTTTTTGGGGATAAAATGACAAGTTTGATACTAAAGTGAGATAAAGTTGTTTATGTTACACGTTCATTATTAGATATTAGAAATGCAACAGAACAGAGTGTTCACGGTTTGGTTTGTGTTATGGTTTTAGGGTTTTGGTACGGTTCAGTATATACACTCACCGGCCACTTTATTAGGTACACCTTACTAGTACCGTGTTGGACACACTTATGCTTTCAAAACTGCCTTAATCATTTGTGGCATAGGTTCAACAAGGTACTGGAAATATTCCTCAGAGATTTTGGTCCATATTGACTAGAGTTGCTGCAGATTTGTCGGCTGCACATCCATAATGTGAATCTCCCGTTCCACCACATCCCTAAGGTGCTCTATTGGATTGAGATATGGTGACTGTGGAGTCCATTTGAGTACAGTGAACTCACTGTCATGTTCAAGAAACCAATCTGAGATGATTCGCACTTAATGACATGGCGCGTTATCCTGCTGGAAGTAGCCATCACAAGATGGGTACACTTTGGGCATAAACACTTTACGCTCAAACCAGCGACCTTCTTACTGTGTGGCAACAGTGCTAACCACTTAGCCACTTTACCACCAATGTTAGATTATGCATTTTAAAAATTATTTGTTTATAAGGACTGTTTTTAACTGTTATTCTCCGAATGCAAAAGATTGGTTTGTTGGTTAAACACATAAAATTATGCTAAATCACTTGTGTTATCTGATTGAGTACAACAGCGCATCTCTAATGTTGGTATGGTTAGAATGCGCCCTCTGAAAGCACAGATTCTCATTTGCTGCGTAATATCATTCCGCCTGTTGCAGCAATGGTACAGCAGTTTCTTGACCATTACGCCAGAATGAGAGTATAGTTCCTAGCAATATTGGCTTATAAAATAGTAACTTTTCAGTTTTTCTTATTGCACAATGTGACTACAGAAGACTCAAGCTTAAAATTGCGAAATGATTAAAACTCATTTTTGAAATGCTAATGGTCTAATCTGATTCAATTAATTATGCTAAGCTAAGCTAAAAGTGACCCCGCCAGAACATGAAATCAACTAAATGGATTCAAAAACGGTTCAAGTCAACTCTTTAACTCTAGTAGGCTTGTAAAATTGGCCTTTTTTTTTTTTTTTTAAAAAGTGTTCCTTTAAGGCAGTGTTTCTCAACCACTTTTCTGGAGGACCACCAGCTCTGCACATTTGCCATATCTCCTTAACCAAACACACCTGATACAGATCATCAGCTCATTAGCAGAGACCGAAAGATCTGTAATGAGTGTGACGGACAAAGGAGACATCCAAAACATACAGTGTTGGTGGTCCTCCAGAAACGTGGTTGAGAAACACTGTTTAAAGTACCAATATGGACCCTTTAGAAACTAATACTTAGGGTTGGGTACCGAAAACCCAATGTAACCAGTATGCACAGGACAGAATAAGCATATGATTTCGGTGCCTAATTTCGGTGCCACTGGTGCTGCGACAAGAACGTAAGAAGCGTGCATCAAAGGAACAGATACCCGTTGAGGGTTATGGACACTGTCGTCAATGTTTGGCGTTTGTTCTTGTTGCTTAGGAATTTATAGAAGGCAAAGAGTGCAGCATGGCGCACATGGAATCAACTTAAAGGCAGAGGAATGCACTGTCTTTGACAGCTTGCGAAATCTTCTGGTATATTCAGTGACTACGTTGACATAGATATCAGTATACGATTTGAGTTACTTTTTGAATGTTCCTTTCATGATCCTGTTTTACATGATATTGCACATAGATCAATTAAAGGCATTGCGTAACTACACTATTAACGTTTCCTCTGGAGTTTCATGTATTTTCGGGTGTTCCAAATTTGTACTTTTTCGACTTTAACTGCAGTTCGGCAGTATCACTTTCATTCAGGAACATTCCATTCACGCCCCCCTGACAAACTGAGGTATTGGATGCCAGTATGGTGCAAGGAATGGTGGGAGAATGTCGTTTTAATGGAATTTGACACCCCATACGCACCCCAAATGGAAAGAAAAAACTTCCACTTTTCTGGATGCGGGTGTCTGTGGTCCATCTCTGACTCGATATCAGAATGATACCCAACCCTACTAATACTGTACCCTTTAAGTACAAAAGGGTTCCTTTTGAAAGGGTTATTCCCTAATGACAGGATTTGTACCTTTATTTCTGAAAGTGTATCATACAATGTGCGTATATTTTGGTTCAGTATAGGTAAACTAATCCAACATGTCATCTCCATTTTGTTCAGGCAAGATTTTTCTCGGTTTAAGACATATGCTGATAGATTAAACCTTGTTTAGTTGTGCTGGATGCAGAATATGGAACCACATTTTTTCGCACATTAGATATGCATGAAAGCAGAGGCTATGCTGTCGCATCACTAATTTATTTCCGTCCTCGCATTGAGCTTGTCTTCCTGCCCATCAGAACATTAACCAGGCTAATTCTGAATGGCTAATGGTGGCACATTTCATAAAGCAAAAAAACTGAATTATCACTTTCATTTCTAGCAATCTTTGTCATTAGACATTTACAATTTGATGATCTTGTTTAGGAAGGGAGGGGATTTTATTGTCCCTTCTGTAATAACTGCATATATTGCATCTTATATGTTCACATTTTACCCTCAGGTCTGGTAATTGTTCCTACATTGTTTAACATGTGTCTGTACGGAACTAGTTAATATGTTCATCCTGAATGTTTTGGATCATACACATTAGCTGTATGACATGAGCTGATTAGCGTTTCTTCTTCGCACCGATCTTCAAACCCCACAGTTGGCTCTGTCCTGGTCCTGGTCCGGATATCACACCGAGAGGATGGATGGAGTCTAATAAATGTCAGAACAATGGCTGTGCTGCTATCTTTGGACAGGATCTCTCTGTTCAAATAACACTGGCTTTCTCTGAATACAGCCTGATATGATTTGAACAGAATGGACATATTAGCAAATCAAAGTATATTGGACTTCATGACAGCTTCTGCACGTGACGCGCTCTAGACATGTCGGCGTCTTTGATGCGAATGCCATTTCTCTTCATGAACAAGCCGCTAATGCATTTTGAATCGCAAAGTCGCTCTGGGTTATGTGACATTTATCAAAGACTCTTCACTTGGCAATTTCTCTGTGAATTTTAATGATTCATTTAGAGTCGTACCTTCACACGGGGGTTCTTTGTAGATATTAGCACGTATTTTGTCTTTTTTAGGGGACATTGATAGCTCTTTCATCAGATCATAAAAGACAAGCACTGAATTAACCTTTAATCAGTGCATTTAGCCATCTGTCAAAGCAAAATGCCACACAGACACACACACAAAATCAAGTCTCTTGGTGCCTGGCAGCTTTAAATGTCTTCTGGGAATAATGAACAGGCAAGAATCATCAAAACTCCGCGAATACAACGGAGGTGTGATGCATGTGATGAATGCGAACAACAGACAAATCACTTGTCTAAATCAGTCTTCACTCAAACCACTGGCAAGATGTTACCTTGACAACCAGATCGAGGTGGCACCTCCTCTTCCAGCGTCCCTGTGGAGATGTCGCACACTAATGCAGCGAGAAATGGGGATATTAAATGGCTCGTTCTTTGCTCTCGCTCCCTTTATCTCTCTGTGCCTCATTCTCTCCCTCTCTCTCTCACATAATGCACACACACTTAGGAATGAAGTCCTCGGTGGCTTCTCCGGAGAGCTGCAATTCAGAAACCTTATGCTGAATGATTGTTTCAGGCAATACTGTTGATTTGATTTGTCACAGCTATGAGTGCCATCAGAGGCAAAGGACTTTGAAAAATAAGCAATCTCTCCTGACCAGTAATTCCACTCAATAATGAGTGTATTTCATGTCTATATTTTACTTTTTAATAAGAAAAGTAATTATTAAAGGGCACCTAGTTTACCCCTTTTTTATGATTTAATATTAATATTATGGTTTTTCTGAGTGTGCCAGTTTAGGTTCAGTTCGAAACACAGTTCAGATTTTTTATTATAATGTGTTAAATAGTGTCATTTTGGGGTCGTGTACACAGCTCGTTGTTTTAGGGGTGTGTTGCTTGACATGAAAATTAGTTTCGACTTCCTGCTTTGTGTATGGCAACAGATTGGCAGACAGAGAG
>NC_079441.1:66232415-66244915 GCF_903798145.1 Danio aesculapii
TTGATTTACTTATACACACACACACACGCACACACACACACACATACATACATACATACATACATATACAGTATCTGACAAAAGTCTTGTCACCTATCCAAGTTTTAAGAACAATAAATAAGAACTTGACTTTATTTGGTATCAGAAGTGGCTTATATGAAAGGCAAAAGCCTCTAGATTACGCTTATTTTACCAAAATAAAATATGATCATGTCTTGATTTTTAATTATTTAATTAGGACGGTAAAGTCTCACTTTGCTTAGACAAAAATCTTGTCACTTAACAGAAATAATGTACAGTATAGAATATAAAGTCATGGTGCAGTGGATAAAGAATGAATATTGTGAATGACTCCCATGAGCTTGGAGGACTGCATCCATACATCTCTGCTATGCCTCAAATCACTTATTAATAAAGTCATCTGGAATGGCAAAGAAAGCACTCTTTCAGGACTCCTAGAGTTCATCAAGATTATGTGGATTAATCTTCAATGCCTTCTCCTTTATCTTACTTCACACATGCTCAATAACGTTCATATTTGGTGACTAGGCTGGTCAATCCTGGAGCACCTTGACATTCTTGCAGGAACTTTGATGTGGAGGCTGAAGTATGAGAAGGAGTGCTATCCTGCTGAAGAATTTGCCCTCTCCTGTAGTTTGTAATGTAATGGGCAGCACAAATGTCTTGATACCTCAAACTGTTGATGTTGCCATCCACTCAGCAGATCTCTCGCATGCCCCCATACTGAATGTAACCCGAAACTATGATCTTTCCTTCACCAAACTTGACTGATTTCTGTGAGAATCTTGGGTCCATGCAGGTTCCAGTTTTCCATCCATTTTTCCTACTGATCAACTAGAAGTCAAGTTATTATTTGTTGCTCTTACATCTGGGATCAACGACAAGGTAAAATCTAAACTAATATCTATATAATTAATTATCTCAGACAAACACAGAGCACCCAAACACTGCAGTGCTTTTTAATTTTCTCCATAAAAAAACTTATCAGAGTTGCAGCAATGTTTTGTCAGCTTGTCATCCTCTGAGAAAACAGTTGATGGTAGCCTAGAAATCTACATACACCCCCTGCACCCCCTGGGCTGTGGTAAAATTTTCAAGTGTTGACCGGTCCAGGGTGATAAAATGTTGGGGACCACTGTTCTAGTGGACATGTATAAGAAGGTTGTATATCTGAAGCTTACAATAAAACATTTGGCAAGTAACATATTTTAAATTTGCAAAAATTTTTACAGCGCCCTCTAGTGGATTTGTCATCTAAAACATGCAAAGAAACGTACCCAGAGCAATGTATTTTACGTTTCGCACGCTGTTAAAATTGTATTAGTTCAATGAAATGAACTTTTCTAGTCAGCTCAACTTACATCAGTCAAACTGATTAAGATATGAAGTTAAACTTTGTATAACTTAAAAAATGTAGTTGAAACCTGATTAAGTTATTAAAATAAGTTAAAGCAACGTGAAAATATTTGTTGTCTTGACTTTTTGTCATTACATATTGTACAGCGTACAAACGTAGACTGATGCACATAGTTTCATTGAGTCTGGACTGGCGAAAGTCTGCAGGTAGTCTTGCATGTAGCGGTTTCTGGTGAGCCAGGCAGATAAATGTAGCAGGATTTCTGAGTCTCACCATCCATTCTTCATTTTGCAGCTTCACAGAGTCTATTCCTTCCTGGACTACATCATGGGAGGCTGCCAAATACACTTCACAGTAAGTGGGAACAGCAGTGCGCTCCACATTTAGCAGCGCAGTGTGATCCAGACTCTTCACAGATTTACTGCCTGCATTCTCCACCAAGCATGTTGATGCTAACGCCAGACTTTGAGCGACTGATAACTGCCTCCTCACAGAAAACGCAACGCACACATAGTCAATTATATGTGATTTTCTTGGGAAAAAAGGGAGTCCAAGTCCGTTGTTTGGCTGTAAAAACTATGGGAGCTTGTTTTCACCTTGTAATTACAAATATGGTAATTGTGACTTCTTTTAGATCTTACAATTCTAAATCTCTTTCTTATAATTATGCAGTTATAAAATCATGAATTATTTTCATATATATTTATTTATATATTAATACTGAGTAAAATAAGAGAGTATTGCAATATTCAAGTGCAGAATATAGAGAAATAAAGTCAGAATTGCAAAACAATTTAAAAAAAAGTGGAATTGCAAGAAATACAATCACAATTCAAAGAATAAAAAGCCAGACGGACTAAATATTAGCTGTGTAGGTTTGATTGTGTGTGTGTACACTTGTATATATTTAATGTCTGGTTCTGATCAGTTTTAAAACACAAAAATAAAATAAAATAAAAATAATTATAATGCTAGATTAAAAGTCAACCTGTATTATTTATGCACTTTATGTATAAAAGTCAACCTAAATCAAATTTAAGGCCTAAAATGAGGTTATAATTCTGTGAAAAAACAAGTTATAACTGCAAGATATTTTATAATGTCTTTTAATATGTTTATGTGTTGCAATTTTAAGTTACTAATCCACAATTCTGACCTTATTCCTCACAGAATCCTTCACTTTATATCTTGAATTGGCTAGTTTATTGACTCTCTTGCGATTCTGATTTTAATTCTCACAATATTTCTATATTGCAAGTTTATATCTCACATTTTTTTTTTTACTGGGACATATTTTTGATAAATCAAGGGTTATTTACATGCAGTTTTTGGCATGGTCAGTTTGCTCATAGGCTCACCTTTACAGTGTTGTACTTGAGAGCACTCAGGTTAGAGTCCGGTGAAAACACGGTTCCACAAAAATAAAATAAAATAAAATAAAAATATTTATAATGCTAGATTAATAAATACATAAAAGTCAAACGGAATAAAAGCCTAGAATTCAGAAAAATAGTTTTAATTGCAAGATATAAACTTTTTTATAATGTTTTTTTTTAAAAATATGTTTATGCTTTGCAATTTTAAGTTTCTAATCCACAATTCTGACCTTTTTCCACACAGAATCTTTCACTTTATATCTTGAAATAGCGAGTTTATTGTTGTTTTGCAATTCTAATTCTCACAATATTTCTATATTGTGAGTTTAAATCTCCCAATTTTGGTGGGGGAAATATATATATACATTTCAAGAAAGCCTATAAATATGCAGTTGCATTAAAAAAGTCAGTAATTGTACTTATGAAATACAATTCCATGTTTATATCTCACAATTCAAAGATTTCCCCCCTAGTACTTTTATGATGTAACTGAGAATTTATATATAACAATTCATGAGCCACAGCCATATCACCCTGCAGCCCAAGACCGGTTACTCACTGAAGCTAAGCAGGGCTGAGCCTGGTCAGTACCTGGATGGGAGACCACATGGGAAAATTAGGTAGCTTTTGGAAGTGGTGTTAGTGAGGCCAGCAGGGGTCGCTCAACCTGCAGTCTGTGTGAGTCCTAATTTCCCAGTAAAGTGAAGGGGACACTATACTGTCAGTAAGCGCCATCTTTCAGATGAGATGTTAAACCGAGGTTCTGACTCTCCTTACCCATCATGGCCTCCCAATCATCCCCATCCATCGAATTGGCTCTATCATGGTGCACTGGTGCCGTTGTCCTTTGGCAGCCATCACTTCATCCAAGTGGATGCTGCACACTGGTGGATGACTGTGAAGCGCTCTGGCTGTATGGCCATACACAATAAATGCGTTATATAAATACACATTACATTACATTACAATTCTGAGTTTATATCTACAGTTGTGAACACACAGCTGTGAAAAAAGTCAGTATTGTGAATCAGAAACTCAAGAAAGTTGTGCGATTAATGTCACAATTTCTGTTTATTTATCCTGTGCTGCAAACAGGCCTCCATTAAAAAATAAAAGTAGCAATCAAAATATGTTATTTATTCCCCATTCACGTTTGTCATTTTGATAACACTTTTGACAAGCCATCCTTGAGTTTCCTGTTGAGTCTGATTGTTTCACGGCTGGAGGCAACATAACAGATTAAAACCACCTTTAAACAGTTTTTTTAAAGACTCCCACTCTTATGCCTCCTATAATAAATGGGTCAAGATCATTAATGAATTCAATTGAATATTCATTATTTAAATACCCAAATTCTCCCGTTGCCTGTTAAAGTAAAGATAAGCAGATGTCAAGTATAGTGAAAGCCTCAGAGGGAATGTTTCACACAAGACCTTGTTAACTATTCAGCAATGCTTTAATATAATCATGCATCAAGTGTTTTGAGATGAATTGGAGAGCATATGGTAGCCATTTATGCTGTTTTGGATTGCAACATCTGGTTGACGAATCACTCTAAACAAATAAAATGTACATTTCGAGCACTTTAATTATTGATGCAGATGGGTTCTTTGATTGCAGAACTATTCTCTACTCAGGTTTTATGTGGCTTCCTAGGAAAAGAGACACATTTTTGTAGACAGACATTTCCTTTCAATTTTCCCACAATGGGAGACGACTGTTGTTCCAGGCGTGAAACTAAAACGATTAAACTTATTTGACGATCGATCAGATTATGTAAGCTGTTACATTTTGGTCCGATGCGTTTTTTTTTTTGCAGTTTTACTAAGAGAGTTTGTCATGCTGTTATCTCTCTAGGTTGCCATAGATTTCACGGCGTCCAATGGGGACCCTCGCAATAGCTGTTCCCTGCACTACATCAACCCATATCAGCCCAACGAGTATCTGAAAGCTTTGATAGCCGTGGGGGAGATCTGCCAGGATTATGACAGGTTAGTGCTGGTGCTGCTGATGCTGATGATGATGGAGCCGGACACAAACACACAGGTTTTGCTGCTGGAATTGAGTACATGTAGTATGTGCTGGAAAACTAGATTATTCTGTAATAACGAACAAATGTAAAGTGAAAGAAGGTGCCATGTTGGCTCAGTGGTTAGCACTGTCACCCTACAGCAAGAAGGTCACTGGTTCGAGTCCTGGCTAGGCCAGCTGGCATTACAGTGTTAGAGTTTGCATGTTCTCCCATTGTTTGCGTGGGTTTCCTCTGCGTGCTCTGGTTGCCTCCACAGTACAAAGACATGCGCTATAGATGAACTGGGTGAACTAAATTGGCCGTAGTGTATGAGTGTATGTGTGTGAATGTGAGAGAGTATGGGTGTTTCCCAGTACAGGGTTGTGGCAGGAGGAGCATCCGATATGCTGTAAAAAAATTGATATATGTAAAACATATGCTGTAATAGTTGGCGGTTCATTCCACTGTGGCGACCCCTGATAAATGAGAGACTAAAGGTTTATTTATACCGTGGCTGAAGCCGACTCTCATGTGCACTTCTCAAAAAATGTAACTACTTATTTCAACGATGCGAAGCACAAGCTCTGTGATTGGTCAGCTTGATAGCTGTGACAAGTGTAGGTGATGCTGAGAGCCGAGAGCCCGACGCAGAAAGTGTTTACAAGTGTCGAGTCACGTGAGGGAGCTCCAGACGGAAAGATTTGTGTTTACCTGATGATTAAAGTTGTTGCAAGTCCATAACGACGTGTAGCGCAAGCTCTGTGATTGGTCGAGTTAATAGCTGTGACAAGTAAAGGTGATGCTGAGAGCCGAGAGCCCGACGCAGAAAGTGTTTACAAGTGTTGAGTCAAGTGAAGGAGCTCCAGACGGAAAGATTTGTGTTTACCTGATGATTAAAGTTGTTGCACGTCCATAACGACGTGTAGCGCAAGCTCTGTGATTGGTCGAGTTAATAGCTGTGACAAGTGAAGGTGGTGCTGAGAGCCGCGAGCCCGACGCAGCAAGTGTTAAGCCCGTGAAGGAACTCCAGATGTAAGCTGTTGTTTTGTGTTCACCTTATGATTAAAGATGTTGCACGTCCGCAGGTTCCTGCCTCTGAATGAGCAAGTTTGAGCCACTTGTACAATAATGTAGCGTTCAGAAAAAACAAAACACCCTCAAAGAAACTCGACACAGGGGAACATAAAAACCTACTGCCAGCTAGCGTTTCGGAAGTGTTGTTGTGGAGCAGCACAAACAGCATGCAGAAGTATAAATGCACGACTGTGCGCAAGGCAGGTGCCATGGATCACAGCGATCGCTCGACGCAGAAGTATAAACCAGCTTTAAGCCAAAGAGAAATGAATGAATGTATAGTGAAAGTATTCAAGCTCTCAGTTACAGATATGTTACTCGATAAAGAATGCGCATATTTGGCATGCTGTCCGGGGAGAGCCAGGAAAAATCTTGAAGTTGTTTTGCCCACATTTTATGCAATTAGCTTTCAATGATATGTTTATTACACTTCAGATTTAATGATCTTCAGACTTACAATATGCTCCCTTTGTAGTGCACTCCGAAAGCATTTATTTTGATTGCAGCCGGGGCTCGTGAAGAAAGTGAAAATCCATTACAATATTTGGAAACCTTCTGAGAACAAAAATACACATTCATCCTTTAATTTGGGCTGTACTAAAAATGCATCTGTATATAGCTGCGCAACATTTCAGGTGTCATTAAATTGTCTTTTAATGTTGACAGCACATTGTTGATTATGTTTTATAGTGCTTTATTACTTATGTATTTCAACATTTTGTGTGATCAGTTGGTATGGAACTGCTTCTGAGGCCTAGAAGAGGTCACTGTGGAAGGTAGTAACAGCAGCCAGTAAGTTGTTGGGAATAAAAATAAAGAGCATTAATAGTATATACAAAGAAAGAGTACTAAATAAGGCTATCATGATTGATACTGATGAATTTCATCCTTTATTCCAATTGTTACCATCAGGTCATCGATATTGTGTTCCCAGATGTGTTGGAAATAGGACAAATTATCATTTATGGTAACACATTTTATTTTAATGGTCCATTTGAGTATTAGTAGACTGTCTGCTTAATATCTGTTGATACTGCCGCAGATCAGACATTTAACTGACTATAAGGAACTTTGCAAGTACATGTCAACTTACACTAACCCTAACCCCAACCCTAACAGTCTACTTATAATCTAATGAGAATTAGTTGGCATGTAGATGCTATGTAACTTAATTCAACAAACTAAATAACAAACGAACTAACGAACGAACGAACGAACGAACGAACTAACGAACTAACAACTAACGAACGAACGAACGAACGAACGAACGAACGAACGAACGAACGAACGAACGAACAAACGAACAAACGAACGAACGAACGAACGAACGAACGAACGAACGCACTAACTAACTAACTAACTAACTAACTAACTAACTAACTAACTAACTAACTAACTAACTAACTAACTAACTAACTAACTAACTAAATTCATAGACAACAAATGAATGAAATAATGATTAACTTATTACTCTAAATCAGGGGTCTGAAACACTTACGTCCTGCCCTTCGCCTCTCTCCAGCCCGGAAAAAAATTACCCCCATCCCCCCTGCTCTTCGGTTCACATTCGCCTTCACCAACCCCCCCTTCTGTACACACATGAACATAACCATCCATAACCAGTTCGCCACCGTCAGCTTCACCGCCTTGCTCTTCATTTTCCTATCGCTTCCCCGACTTTTTGTTTTTTCAGCACATGCCCCTTTGAAAGTCTATGCACTGTACTGTTACAATGGCCCTCATATCGTTTTTCAGTCACTGAAATGGCTGAATTTCAGTGACTGAACCCACCATCAATTTGAGTTTAAGACCCCAGCTCTGAATGCTACTTCTTATTGGTAGACATATTAATGCAACATAGGCTCATTCTGAAAATGTATCCCTATATACATATCTGGAGATCACGAATTATGTAGCCAGAAGTACATATGGCAGCATTTCGTCTTTAAAATGTACGTTTTCAGAACAAGCCTGGGTTGCATTAATGTTCGTTTACATATTTAATCACAAATTAAACTTTTACTGAATACGCAAACCTATTTCAAAAACCCAGAAAACCTATAAGAACTTTGAGGTGGTCTCTTCATTTCCTCCAGTGCTATGCAGACCAGTTTAACCAACATTTTTAGGCATAGTTTTAGGCTGCTGTTTTGAGAAAAACAAATGCAGGTTTCCTAAAAAGCATGCTGATAATAAATGTATTATTCAAAAGGCATAGATCATCCAAAAATGAAAATTCTGTCATCATTTACTCACTCTCAAGTTGTTGGAAACCAGAATACCTTTCTTCTGCAGAATGCAAAGTGTAACTGGTGCCCAATGACTCAGCAAGCCAACAGTGGGCTGTCGACAAGCTTTAGTTTAGAGAGGTTTAGATTTTGTGCTGTGTTCTGCACCATCAGCATTATTCAGGCCCCGATGGGACGTTGTGGCTGACACTCCATCGTAGTTGCTTGTGGTCTTTGCTGTTGCAGTGTGTTAAAGCATAATGTTTCAGCCCTGATGCAGCAGCACAGCTGGTGAACAGTCAACTTTTTTCACTGCTAGTTCTTTGGCATCAACTTGAGTTGTAAGGGCGCTTAATATTTTTTAAGTCAGTGGGGACCAAGTGGTTTCAAAGATCCCCTCAAATTCATACAGGTTTGAATACAACTTGAATTCATACAACTTGAAGGTGAGTAAACGAGGACAGAATTTAAATTTGGTTCACCCAAAACTGAAGATTCTGTCATCGTTTACTCATCATTTACTTGTTCCAAACCTTTAGGAGTTTCGTTCTTCTGTTGAACATTAAATAAGATTGTATTCACATGTAGATCGTTACTTCCAATTGCAACTTCCCATTGTATTCCCATATAGATTGTAACTTTTTATTGTAACTTCCCATTGTATTCCCATGTAGATTGTAACCTCCCATTGTATTCTCCCATTGTATTCCCATGTACATTGTAACCTCCCATTGTAATGTTCCATTGTATTGCCATGTAGATTGTAACTTTCCATTGTAACTTTCCATTGTAACTTCGCATTGTAACGTCCCATTGTATTCTCATGTAGATTGTAACTTTCTATTGTAACTTCCCATTGTATTCCCATTTAGATTGTAACTTCCCATTGTAACATCCCATTGTATTCCCATTTAGATTGTAACTTCCCATTGTAACATCCCATTGTATTCCCATGTAGATTGTAACATTCCATTGTAACTTTCCATTGTATTCCCATGTAGATTGTAACTTCCCATTGTAATGTCCCATTGTATTCCCATGTAGATTGTAACTTCCCATTGTAATGTCCCATTGTATTAAAATATAGATTGTAACTTCCCATTGTAATGTTCCATTGTATTCCCATGTAGATTGTAACATTCCATTGTAACTTTCCATTGTATTCCCATGTAGATTGTAACTTCCCATTGTAATGTCCCATTGTATTCAAATATAGATTGTAACTTCCCATTGTAATGTTCCATTGTATTCCCATGTAGATTGTAGATTGTAACATTCCATTGTAACTTTCCATTGTATTCCCATATAGATTGTAACTTCCCATTGTACACTCCCATTGACTTTTAATGGAGAGAGATCAAGCGTTGCCGAACTGAGTTGTGGGTCCATTGAGTCGCATTGGCTCCATTGCTCTGAGCAGATGTTAAAAACGTTCAACTTTTCAAGCACCAACGCAGACATCAGCCAATTAGGGGTGCCTTTCCGAAACACTATCATAAACCAACTAAGGTCACAAGTTCTGTTGTTACAAACATAGTTTGTTGTTTTGCCGTTTCCCAAATGCATAATTCCAACAAACATTCGCAAATTGCGTCGCAAACTTACAACTACAGATGCAGTTAGAAGCTGAGTTTCTGGTTGTGTTCTATTCACAGTTATCCGCCCTATGCCCTATTCCTTTTGAACATTCCAACATTTAAACTTGGAACAATTTTTAATAAAAGCATTAAAGTCATTTCTCTTAGGTGTAATTTGCTTTCAAAGTATTTTTACAGTTCAGTTTTTGCCATCTTCTAATGACTTCCCTTTGCAGTGCACTTTCAAAACATTTATGCCATTTTGAACACAGCCATGGACCATGACTAAAGCTATAGGTGACCTATTATTTAAAAGCTGAATTTATGTCTCCCAAGATTAGATTAGAATAGATTTAAGTTAATTAAGGTAAGTTAATGCTTTAAATTTATAGTAGGCTACTTATTAAGAAATGTATCTGTAGCTTACTGTATATGACATGGGCCTTTGGGTTAGAACATTTGTGCAGTGGTTTGAATGTGTCAAAGTTATAAAAGTAGAACAAATAGCAAAAATCAGTCTAAGGCAGTCTAAAATAGTGGAAAAAATATTAAAAAACCTTTATTGATTTGGCTATTCCTTAAAACTGCACCTACGCATTTTGGCAAACACTTGGCTTCATTGGGTAACAGTGATCAGGTGCGTCTGGAGTTTCATGACTCATTAGAATATCTAAACTATATGAAAATAATATATTGAACACAAGATCAACTCAACAATCATTATTAATTCAGCATTGATAAGGCTTTTTAATAATTTTTCCACATTTTTCGAGTGCCTGATTTTTGCTGTTTATTCTGACGAATCCCTTGCCCAAAGAGCACCGACACATTATTAAAGGTACCCCTGAACACTTTTTGATTTTTTGATTTTTGTAAAAGTAGACTTTTCAAAAAAAATGTAAAATAAATAAACAATACCCTACTTATTAATAATAATAAATAAATAATAACAATTATTTAAAATATACTTAATTTGTTATTTGGGAAACGCACCCCAGATCGCTTAATGCAAAAGCGCTACCATGGAAAAGCGGTCTGTCAAAATGGAGAAAAAGGATATTATCATGGTTGATAATCACCCAGTGCTTTAGGATCAATCTTTATATACATCTTTATACACTACTACTACTACTACTACTGTGCTTTTATGTGTCATGGTCCAAGTTGGCTGTCATTGCTGTGACAGTTGTGTCAGTATGAGCTTCAGACATTTTCATGTTTGCATTCCTATTTGTTTATGAGTGGGTGCTGCCATTGGAATCTTTTTATCTCAAGACTTCTGGTCCCATTCACTTCTATTGATTTTTCGATGATAAAAGCAACTTGTTATGCCGCTTGATGTTGCAAACTGAAATTTTTTATTATATTATTCAACTTTTTATGTATAATCGGAAGTTGTAAAACAAGCACAAAAACAAACTGAATAAAGTCAATAGATACTTAAAGAACAATTATTAGGCACTAATATGTCTTTATTATTGTGGTCTTTTGCCATGTTATAATCTAATGCTGGCCAGATTTTAAACCCGGAAGACAAAAATAGTGTGAAAAAGCCAGCCTGATCTCATGAGAAAACGTAAGTATTTTACGTTTTGACAGTTTAGTGGCTAATTCGTACGAATTCGTACGAGCTCAGTCGTACGAAATGGTACGATTTTAAAAAGGAGGCGTGGCACTTAACCCCGCCCCTAAACCCAACCGTCATTGGAGGATGAGCAAATCGTACTAAATTGTACGAATTAGATCGTACGAATTCGTACGAATTAGCCACTAAAAAAAAAGTTACTAATTTCCGTGAGATTGTGTTGGAAAAAGCATGAGCATGAGTTTAATCTATAGCTACATTGAACAAACATCATCTTCTAGCTAACATCATTTTATTTCATGTACAACACAAAATCTTCTACTAAGACCCGTGTTGGTTCTGGCAGCAATAATGTAAAAAAGCAAGGAAGGAAGGAAGTGTTACCATTTTAATACACCAGTATGCTCTGGAGGGTGAACTTGACTCCCAGCCTACTCTTCCTGTTGAAAACTCCTCATTAAAAGTGCATGGCAGCAGCGTTTCAGTAAGCACTCCTCCTCAGTCGACTCCCATTCAGGTCTGGAAGAGATAAAAAACAACTCCTGTCCAAGAATGGATTATGGACCAAACCAATGGGGTCAGCGCCTCAGAGTGACTACTACTGAGAGCAACAAATGAGACATATTCCACAATACTGTAGATGGAAATTTGACATAGAAGCAGAACAGTGCTTGAATGTGTGCCATAGACTGTTGGCACAGTATGAAACAAATGATGAAATGAGAAAATCTTTTCCTGGCACCTCGTCAAGCACTAAGAGAGTCTTTTGAAGAACTTATTGTAGTATTATGGTATGACAATGTTGTTGGTTCTTACAATGTGCACAATAATTGATTCTCATTAATATGTTGTAATGGGGACTGATGATTAGATGACAAAAATGAATACTTGTGATGAATATATTTGCACTTAGAATGTTTAAGATGTATACAGAATTATTAGCCCACCTGTATATTTTTCCCCTGATTTCTGTTTAATAGAAAGAATATTTTTTTCAACACATTTCTAAGCAAAATAGTTTAATTAGGCAAGTTAGGTTAGATAGGCAAGTCATTGTATAACAGTGGTTTGTTCTGTAAACAATAGAAAACAAACATTCCTTAAAGGGGCTAATAATTTGGACCTTAAAATGGTTTATAAAAAATAAAAAACTGCTTTGATTCAAGCCGAAATAAAACAAATAAGACTTCTTTTATCTCCAGAAGAAAAAATGTTATAGGAATTACTGTGAGAAATTCCTTGCTCTGTTAAACATAATTTGGGAAATATTT
>NC_079441.1:66247415-66254915 GCF_903798145.1 Danio aesculapii
TGCTACTACAACATCTACATCAACAACGTCTACTGCTTCTGATACTACTACACAGACAACAACTACGACTACTACTACTACTACTACTACACATCCACTACTTCTGATACCACTACACCAACGACATCTACTACTTCAACTACTACTTCAAAAACCCAAACTACAACTTCAACCACTACTACCACTACTACTACTACTATGACTACTACTACAACTACAGCAACCTGAATAATGACAATGGTAGAAATACTTGTAATAATGAAAATGAGGAGATAACAGGACAAGTCAGGACAGTACTAATAATAATGATAACAAAAATAGAAGTAATAATATTGATGATAATAGTGAGAAGGTGATGTTATCTTTAAATTTCAATGCATGAAGAGCCCAATCATGTTATCTTTTTTAACTGAACTTTGTAACAAACACTTACTTGTTACAGCACTAGTGTGAATCTAAACTTGATCATTTGTTAGTTGTTGAATTTGAGGTTTTGTTTGTTAGCTTAGGTCTCTACTAAAATGGTTAGCTTAGTTCTGAAGGTATCAGGGGTCCGTTCAATTCTATGACTGAGACTGTGCATCCTTAGGGCTGCACTATAATAACCCATGACTGCCAGCGATTGCGGCCAGAGACTCACCACCAATATGCCTTATTAAACCACAGTGCTTCTGCAAGCCCATTATGAGAGACAATATGAAGAAATCTAAACTGAATAATCAGCCAAACAGAATTTCCCTTTATTTTTTGGTCTTTATTTATACAAACAGAACTGAAGGATTGTGTGTGGGTGGTTAAAATAGCTGGTTTATTCGCTCTTATTCACTCTTATTCTCTCAATGTTGCAATTTTTTCACTTTCTCTTTTCCTGCTTGATTCAGAAAATTGTGCATTAATGCAGTTTTTGTTTTACGTTTGCTGTAAAGACATTCACTGTTGATCCTTTAAACATCCGAATCCCATGATCTGTTTTATTTAATGCTAGTTCTGGAGTCACAATTACTAAATCAATATTTGCTTAAATTGTTGTGGGCTTGCTACAATTAGCCTTATAGGAGCTGCTTAATTACCGTCTTAGACGTTTATAATGAGATCTGTTTCAAAGGGATGATTCTGTTCTCTGATGAAAGCCCAATAAGTCAAATGATATATTCACCCTAATGAACAAAAACACAAAGCTCTATGCTTAATGGAAAAGCTTAATGCATTAGGGTGCTTTGCCCATGTTGAGCACAGCCGACTGCATTTCAGCTAACAATATCCAATAGTGCATGTTATTACCCCAGAACCACCCAATGTAATTGTCAAAATAGTTGGATTTGTATATTTAACTCTTATGATGATACATTTAGCATTTTTGGAATAAAATGAAACTTTTTTGGTTCATTTTATAGCTAGGATTTAATGTATTTTACAGTAAGTACTATTTACTTTGGGCGATGCAGTGACGCAGTATGTAGTGCTGTCGCCTCACAGCAAGAAGGTTGCTGGTTCGAGCCTCGGCTGGATCAGTTGGCGTTTCTGTGTGGAGTTTGCATGTTCTCCCTGCGTTCGCGTGGGTTTCCTCCGGGTGCTCCGGTTTCCCCCACAGTCCAAAGACATGCGGTACAGGTGAATTTAGTAGGCTAAACTGTCCGTAGTGTATGTGTGTGTGAATAAGTGTGTATGTGTTTCCCAGTGATGGGTTGTGGCTGGAAGGGCATCCGCTGCGTAAAACAAATGCTGGATAAGTTGGTGGTTCATTCCACTGTGGCGACCCCGGATTAATAAAGGGACTAAGCCGAAAAGAAAATGAATGAATGAATACTATATACTTATAGCAATGCAGTTAAATAAAATAACACCTTTTTTTGCTAAAGAATTTCAAGTAACAAGTGAAAAAGAAAAAGACCACTATACATTTTGTAGCATTTTTATTTTACAGTCTATTTATAATTTTATAAAGTTTGTGCGTTTTTAAAAAAAAAAATTAATCTGTTTTGATGCCCTCATTCAGCACACATCATATTTCATGTGGCTATTTTAAACTTTAATTTAGCTTTGGGGCATGTAAAGTGGTGTAAAGTAACAAATTACAAATACTCAATTACTGAGTAGTTTTTCTCAGGAATTGTACTTTACTAAGTAGTTAAAAATGTGTACTTTTACATCGTTATTGCTGTATCATTATGTAACAGAGGCAGAGCCGGCCCAAGGCATAAGCGAACTAAGCGGCTGCTTAGGGCCCCGTGGCCACCTGGGGGCCCCCAAGAATGGATGAGATGACTGAGTGACTTTCGTTTTTGTTTTAGTTTGCTGTGGATTAGGGGTGGGACAAATATATGGCCATTTATTGTGTTATTTCCGGCCGCAATACATACTCTGGCGCCAAGACATTTATCTAAATTTACAAGAGATCTGAATTAAGTTTTTCACACTGCAGCAGATAACCGTTTTAGCTACAGTACACCCTGCGGCCACCAGGTGGCGCTTGCCGCAATGGCGGATCATCAGACATAAACCAGCGTCATGTAAACCACTGTCATTGCAATGGTGAAAATCTCAGGCATACGGACACCTTCTTTTGTCCTAGCTGGGTCAAGGTATTTGTGTCAGACACCCAGCTCCCCCGAATTTTCCACTAGTTTCTTCCTCACAGATGCGCTTTTACTTCGCTATATCGCTCGCGCATGCCCGCAGTCAGTGCTCTTCATACAGGAATATGTGCTCAAACTTTTAACTCCGCCATAGCGTGCGAATAATCAAGGATTGACGATGATTTGTCATATTGTTTGCCCCATGGGGGCCCCAAATAAAATCCTGCTTAGGGCCCCCTGAAGGCTTGGGCCGGCCCTGAACAGAGGCCAGCTTGTGAAGTTCTATGCAGGGAAACCTCACTCCTTTGAGAGTGACAAATGTTAGGGACCATGGTCTTTAGCTCTCCTTATTAGAGCAACCGACTCCCATACAAAGAATTGCCAGTTCAATCCCAGCTTAGAGCGGGTTGTTTTGGGGGCTCGTGAGTGTGTGGGGTGAGTGTGGTGGGGTGAGTGTAACAGCGGCCAGCTAGCAAAGTGCTTTGCAGGTAAACCTCACTCTTCTGACCTCAAAAGGTGCTCAAGCGAGCTAGACCAACCAAGTTAGAGCAACCAACTCCCACGCGGAGAGCCACCAGTTTGATCCCAGCTCAGCAGATTGGGTGCAGTGTGACCGGTGGGTTACACACATGGGGGCTCGTCCGGGATGGAAGTGAGGTTTAGGGGGCTTGAGTATAACAAAGGCGAGCTAGAAGTGCTATGCAATTAATTAAGTGCATATATTAATGTAACATGTTCTTATGTTAAATTAATCTTCCTTTTTCATTTATAGTCCATGAATGGCAAATATAGTGACGGAAATAAGTATTCAACATGTCACCATGTCTAATAATAGCTCTTCTGTTGACTTGAAATCCTCACCAGATGTTGATAACAACCAAAGAAATACATATATGAAAAGAAAACAAATCTAATTAGTTTACACATGAAGTTATGTGTAAGAAAAGGAAATGACACAGGAAAAAGTATCGAACACATGAAGAAATTGAGGTGCAGAAAGGTATGGAAAGCCCAGACAGCAGCTGAAATCTCTAATTATTCAGCAATCCTCTGCCCTCCATCATTCTAAGTGAATCTTAGCTGCTTCAGTCCAACATCTACATTAGCTGGATGATGAAGATGAGGGTGGACACTTCAGCAAGACAGTGATCCAAAACACAATCAAGGAAACTCAAATGCTTTCAGAGAAAGAAAATCAAGCTGTAGAATGGCCCAGCCAATCACCTGACTCCAATCCAATAGAAAATAGATCAGAAAAACATCAGATTTGCTAGACGAGACCCACAGAACCATCAAGATTTTTACACTGTTGAAGTCTGTGAAAAACTCACACCTGTGCAAGTTCAGAATCTGGAAACAGGAATCTCTATATTACAACATAGCATAAGCACACCTAAAGCTAAAGATAACAGAAATCCCATATCTGTGAGTTTTTATGCGGCATATATTTGCTGATGGATGCTTGAAGTTCTCCTGGGTCGAACACCTACACTGTGTTGGTTCACCAATCAGGTCACACATCACACATCAGGTGATCACTTCAAGTTAAAAACAGGACGAATGTGATCATGCTAGTGGGATGGTGTGGGTTTTGTTTGTTTTTTCTTCCTTCTCTTCTCCCTTCCATAAGAAACGGAATTTGGTTCTCTTGAGTTGCCTACGCACTAATGAATAAGTTAAATTCTGCAGCATCCAATCAAATTACGAGTATCTCAATCACTATATGTCCTCAAAAAGGAAGACGTTGTTTGTCAAGAGTGGTTATTCACACACAGTTTTACTTGATTATCAGTCTGGTCTTATTTTGTATATGTATTATTCATATGTAACATTTGCAGATTCCTAAATAAGCTCTTCTGTTGTCTGTGAATTGTACAATATGGAAAACTGGTAGCATCTAAAACATAAACCAAATTCAAATATTGTTTATCCAACATGTTCTCCAATATATTCATGTGCATTTTATTTCAAATGTGGTTCTGCCGTATGCATGTTTACTTAATTTTACAGTGACACTAAATTGTACAATATTATGTAGTATAATTTTGCATTTTAATGGGCTATATGTAAGAATATTTAGTAATGCATTATTTTATGTATTGCCACTGTGTGAACAGCTTGTTACAGTATACCATATTAAGCTGCTTATCACAAATATTTATTTATTTATTCATTTATTTGTATATTTATTTGTGTATTTGTTTATTTATTCATATATTTATTTATTCATACATTAAACAATTTATTTATTTATTCATATATTTATATACCATATTAAGCTGCTGTTCACAAAATATTTAAAATAAATAATTTAACTGAGCACATTTGTTTGTTTGTTTATTTATTTTTTTATTCATTCAGTTTTTTATTTGTTTATTTATTCATACATTTATTTATTCATATATTTATTTATTTATGCATATTTAGATACCATATATATTGTTTGTATATATATATATTTATTTATATGTATATTCATATACCATATTAAGCTTCTGTTCACAAAATATAAAAAAATGGTTAACAGAGCAAATTTTTTATTTGTTTTTATTCATTCATTCATTCATTCATTCATTCATTCATTCATTCATTCATTCATTCATTCATTCATTCATTTAATCGTATATTTATATACCAATATTTAAAACAAATAATTTAACGGAGCACATTTGTTTGTTTATTTTTATTTATTTATTTATTTATTTATTTATTTATTCATTCATTCATTCATTCATTCATTCATTCATTCATTCATTTATTTATTTATTTATTTATTTATTTATTCATTATTAATTAATTAATTAATTAATTAATTAATTAATTAATTTATTTATTTATTTATTTATTTATTTATTTATTTATTTATTTATTTATTTATTTATTTATTTATTTATTTATTTATATACCACATTAAGCTGCTGTTCAAAAAATATTTAAAATAAAATTTTTATCAGCACATTTATTCATTCATTCATTCATTCATTCATATATTTATATTAAGCTGCTGTTTACAAAATATAAAAAAACAGTTTAACAGAGCTCATTTGTTTGTTTGTTTATTTGTTTATTCATATATTTATTTATTCATTTTTTTAATTTGTTTATTTATATATTTATTCATTCATATATTTGTTTATTCATATATTTATTTAATTATTCATATATTTATATGCCATATTAAGCTGCTGTTCACAAGTTTAACAGAACACATTTGTTTGTTTGTTTGTTTGTTTGTTTGTTTGTTTGTTTGTTTGTTTGTTTGTTTGTTTTATTTATTTATTTATTTATTTATTTATTTTAAATAGCATTCATTAATAAATCATTAATAAAATGAAGAAATGTGCAATAAGAAAGTAACATACATTGCTATTGTAGAGTTAAAGCATGCATTTTCATTTTATTTATTTATTTATTTATTTATTTATTTATTTATTTATTTATTTATTGCTTTGGGCTGTTACTGTATAGAGATGCTTTAAAGATGGAAATAGTTTCTTTCTTCATATTCCCGATAACCGCAGCTGCATTGACAGATCCACAATGCTGTGAGGGCATATTCATCCCACTGCTTTTTTTTCTGATAATGGTAGTGAAAATAAGAGGATATTGATTTCATTTTTGCCTGCTTAATGCATCCTCTTGGTGGGCAGAGAAAATGGCAGAGAGAGAGAGAGAAAGAGATTTTACAAAATGGCAGAGGCCTGAAATAGAAGTCTTTCACATGTTTTAATGCTACATTAGATAATATCAAACGTTACCACTGTGACCTAATCATATGCATATTGTTTAATTCAAATACTAATGTGTTTGCATCTGAGTTTCTCTGCAAGCCAATAATTGAAAGACTTTGGCAGTGTGACTCACAGTTAAAAAAAACAAAACAATTAGCATAGTTTAACATTGTAGGCTAATTGCTGCCGCATGTAATGTTTCAGTTGTTCAGAGCCAGTTTGGTTTTGGCAGGCAGCATCATGACTAATTTGACTTTTTGCTGATTTATAGCTCACTGCAGATTGTCCTTTGGGCTTTTATTAAAAGGAGGATTACAGAAGTTTGTTCCTGTTTTTCTTATTTGAGCTTCTGTATGGTGGTGGCAGTCTGACTCTCCTCATCAAATGTTGCTGGAGATGTGCTGATGTGATCTCTCCAAGGAGCTCAGGAAAGTAAAAAAAAAACACATTTTTTTTTGGTGTTCTGGCTTGAAAGGGAAAAAAAGCTGCTGTTTTCGTAATGGCTCAGCTTTTTCTGACCCTCTGTAGACGGCAAGGTGGATGTTCTCCAGTTGAAATGACTGAATGTCTCGACTATGGGCTCTATTTTAACAATCTAATCACAAAGTCTAAATCGCATGGTGCAAAAGCATTAAGGGTGTGTCCGAATCCACTTTTGCTATATTTTAAGGATGGAAAAAATATGGTCTGTGCCCTGGCGCATGGTCTAACTTGCTTATTCTTTTAATTTGAGCATAATGTGCATTAAACTAATCAGAGTCTCGTCTCTCATTCCCTTTGAGAGTCTGTTGCATCATGCCTTTGCTATTTAGATGACGGACTTTGTAAGTGGAAAAACTGAATGCTTCACTAGTGAGAAAAAGACTGAACCTCCTCCATTCAGCCTCTTTACTTTTACCCTTTACTTTACTCCTTTACTTTTGTGGAGTACTTACGGTGGAAAACACTCCACTGAAGAAATGTAATAGCCTACATTTAATTTAGTTTGTTATATGCAAAGATTTGTTTCAAAACTATTTCTAAACTCAGTTCTAATTTCCAGCAAACGAATAAATGAACAATAATAATGAAATGTGATCAAAAACTGAGCGCAAATTGGAAATGGATTTGCTATTTAAACAACGTGACGCAAAACGTGAAAATTACAGTTGCGCTGGTCTAAAAATAGCAACAAATCGCGCTTTACTCGTCTT